>NC_071657.1:6315856-6467274 GCF_014839835.1 Dryobates pubescens
CCTTCTATGATCAGGTGACCCGCCTGGTGGATGTGGGGAGGCCTGTGGATGTAGTCTACCTGGACCTCAGCAAGGCCTTTGACACCGTCCCCCATAGCAAACTCCTGGCCAAGCTGTGAGCCCATGGCTTGGATGGGAGCACACTGCGATGGGTTAGGAACTGGCTGGAGGGCCGAGCCCAGAGAGTGGTGGTGAATGGTGCCACATCCAGCTGGCAGCCAGTCACCAGTGGTGTGCCCCAGGGATCAGTGCTGGGCCCCATGCTCTTTAACATCTTTATTGATGATCTGGACGAGGGCATCGAGTCCATCATCAGTAAATTTGCTGACGACACCAAGCTGGGGGCAGGAGTTGATCTACTGGAGGGTAGAGAGGCTCTGCAGAGGGACCTCGACAGGCTGGGCAGATGGGCAGAATCCAACGGCATGAGATTGAACACATCCAAGTGCTGGGTTCTGCACATTGGCCACAACAACCCCATGCAGAGCTACAGGCTGGGGTCAGAGTGGCTGGAGAGCAGCCAGGCTGAGAGGGACCTGGGGGTGCTGGTTGATGGTAGACTGAACATGAGCCTGCAGTGTGCCCAGGCAGCTAAGAGGGCCAATGGCATCCTGGCCTGCATCAGGAACAGTGTGGCCAGCAGGAGCAGGGAGGTCATTCTGCCCCTGTACTCCGCACTGGTTAGGCCGCACCTCGAGTACTGTGTCCAGTTCTGGGCCCCTCAGTTTAGGAAGGAGGTTGACTTGCTGGAACGAGTCCAGAGAAGAGCAACAAAGTTGGTGAGGGGTTTGGAACATAAGCCCTACGAGGAGAGGCTGAGGGAGCTGGGGTTGCTTAGCCTGGAGAAGAGGAGACTCAGGGGTGACCTTATTACTCTCTACAACTACCTGAAGGGAGGTTGTAGACAGACGGATGTTAGTCTCTTCTCCCAGGCAGCCAGTACCAGAACAAGAGGACACAGTCTCAGGCTGCGCCAGGGGAGGTTCAGGCTAGATGTTAGGAAAAAGTTCTATACAGAAAGAGTGATTGCCCATTGGAATGGGCTGCCTGGGGAGGTGGTGGAGTCGCCATCACTGGAGGTTTTCAGGAGGAGACTTGATGGGGTGCTTGGTGCCGTGGGTTAGTTGTTTGGGTGGTGTTTGATTGGTTGATGGGTTGGACGCGATGATCTTGAAGGTCTCTTCCAACCTGGTTTATTCTATGTATTCTATGTATTCTATGACCAACCCCAGGGAGATTCCCTGAGCAAATTCACCAGCTGCACTTTCCTAGAGTTTTAGATACCTGTCACAGTGTTTTTAAAAGATGGAGCTCGGTGATCCAGCCAGGAAAAGATCTGATTGTCCTTTCATTGATCTCAAAGATGAGTCTGAAAGTCTACAGGCTTTGAAGCAAACCTTACTTTCTTTCAGTCCTCAATGTCCAAAAAAAAACCCTTGGCTTCTTCTCTGTGAAAGGCTGCCGTTACAAAGAGGGATGCTGGGAAAGTATATTAGCAATGCTGATGTGTGACTCTGTGTAAGACTATAGGATATGACTGCCGTTAATAAACCTCCCGTGCCGAAGCTTACACAACCTGCTGTTAGTGCTTTATGCTCCCTCTTCTTTACTCTAAAGCTGCTTTGTAAAACCTAACACCACCACCACCAATTTCTGTTATTGTTAGCTGTCCATCGCTGCAAAGCTCTTTTCCTTTGCCACTGTGACATTACTGCCTGAGCCTCAGCTTTCCAACACAACTGCACCATTGCTTCAGAGCACAATAATGTAGAATCTGGAGCAGGAAACACCAAAACACCACCTTTGAAACAGAAGCTGAAATGATGATGTAGAACAAGCTTGCTGCTACCCTGCAGCCTTTTTAATTAACAGAATCGATCACTTCTTGGAAAGGACAGAGTGATTTGATAGAATTCAGAGAGAAAACACCTCTTTTTCAGTGCAGGGATGGTTCCTTTCTGACACTCCCACTGCTTTTTTAAATTACTCTCTGCTGATCCCCCACAGAGGAGAGAATAATGATTTTTTTTTTTTTGATTTTTTTTTTGTTTCCACATTTATTTTGAACCTCAGAGTCTCCAAAATTATAAATGACTTTGTGACAGGTTTCTCTCACGAGACAAGGCATTCTTTGTCAAAGTTCTAGTTAACACAAAAAGGGATTAATTAGTTCAGTTTGATATATACATACTGTTTCAAAATGCATTTAAAATATACCTCCTTCACCACTACACAGGCACACACAGAAAAGACCTTTAAGATCATGAGTCCAATTGCCAAGCCAACACCACCATGGACATAAACTATGTCCTGAATAGTCATGTCAAACATGCATACAGACATTGGAAATATTTTTTAAGCAGATTTCCCAAGCTAGGCATGTGGCATCTATTTTTATAAGTAACCCACCTAATTTGTGACTCAGAAGAGTTTTGAATTAAAAAAAAAAAAGTACAGTTAAACACACACACACACACAAAATCTATATTCTTGTTCAAATAATAAAGGTGGTTCTTCAAAATCATAGAATCATGGAATCATAGAATGGGTTGGGTTGGAAGAGACATCCAAAAGTCACTCAGTCCAACCCCCCTGCAGTCAACAGGGCCATTCTTCACTAGATCAAAGCCCTGTTAAGCCTCGCCTTGAATATCTCCAGGGGTGGGGCCTCAACTGCCTCCCTGGGCAACCTGTTCCAGCCTTCCACTACCTTCATGGTAAAGAACATGTTCCTATCATCTAATCTAAATCTACTCTAATTTCAACCCATTGCCCCTTGTCCTGTCACTGCAGGCCTTTGCAAGGAGTCCCTCCCTAGCCTTCTTGTAGCACCCTTGAGGTACTGGAAGGCTGCTATTATGTCTCCCTGGTGCCTTTTATTCTCCAGGCTGAACAACCACATCTCCCTCAGTCTGTCCTCACAGGAGAGGTGCTCCAACTCCCTGATCATTTTCATGGCTCCCCTCTGGACCTATTCCATTAGGTCCATGTCCTTCCAGAGATTGATGAAGTACCCCAGGTGAGGTCTCACCAGAGCCGAGTAGTGTCAGAATTTCTTTTGCCACATTTCTTTTGATGAAGCCCAGGCTGCCATTGGCCTCCTGGGCTGCAAGTGCATGCTGCTGGCTCATGTCCAGCTTTTCACCTACCAGAGCTCCCAAGTCTTTTTCCCCAGGGCTGCTTTCTATCACCTCACGCCCCAGCCTGTATTGATAATGAGAATTGTTCCAAGCCAGGTGCAGGACCTTGCACTTGGTCTTGTTGAGTCTCATGAAGTTCACCATGGACTACCTTAGCATTTGTTGAAATAATTGAACTCTAGATCTTAAAGATAATTGCAAACCTATTGCTCTTTCTCTTACAGTAGGACAGTCAAATTTGTGTAAATGCATCAGTGTGTAGGTGGTAGCCCACTACAGAAGACAAAGTCTTTACATGGAATACGTTTTGCACTGCAAAACAGAGAGGTAAGAAAAAAATTCCACCAAAATACATGCAAATTAAGCCCCTGTGAACCCAAATTTACTGTATCTGCTTTGTTTGGAGATAAACTCCTCATAATTGGACTGCATAAAATGAGGATTAAAAAAATCCCCACAGTTTTAGGTCTCTTGTCATCCTCACAAATGTGGAACTGGAATGTGAGCACCTGACATTCACATATCTACATGCAATGTCTTGTTGCCAGTTTCAATAACAAGAGGACCAGAACTTCAGTATATAGAGCACCACCATTAATTTTCCAGGAGTTTAAAGAGCTCTGGGGAACTAAAGCCTAGAAACAGTTGGAGCATTTTTAGTTCTATTGATTTGCATAAATTATATATTTCTTAACAGCTATTTATTTTTGGAAGGCAATGTTAGCTTCAGAGATACAGATTTTATTTTCTACATTTTTTTTTAACTTTATGGGTGTTTGTTTCCTTGTTCCCCCCCAGAATGGACAGGTGTGCTTCTCTGTGCTAATACAGCATAGACATCTACCAACCCCTTCAGCACAGAGCTGAATCAATTCAGCCTCATTTTTTTTTTTTGTATTATAAGCCAAAATATTGTCAGTGGCAGGTCTGTACTCTTGTGGGGTTTGCCAGGAGGCAAAAAAAAAAATATAATAAATAAATCCAAAAGTCATTTATGTTTAACAACCTCACTTGCAGAATAATCAGACTGCAAAATTAAATGCATGTAGTCATTTCCAGGCAAACCCAGGTGAAAAGCTCTATTTCATCAGGGATGTTCAAACATCTTCGTGATTTCTCCCCTGAAAATAAGGCAAACTATCAAAAATGTTGGTGCTAGGAACAAATATAAGGATGACTGGATGTAAACTAATGGGGTCACAGGTGGTTAGTATGGATGAGTAGAGTCATGACCAAGCTCATACACCCCCAGATGCTACCAGTTTCTGTGTTCTCACTCACTTCCCATGGGGCCTGCTGCCTCCTGCAAGTGGTCCATGGGATGAACTTGGAGGAGTGGCAGTCAAGTCCTAGGTTATTCAAGGCGCCCATTAAGTGCACTCTTGGAGTGACTCTGCTTCCAACAACAGCCACATTTCTTGTGCACCTTAGTGCCTCCTGATCTGAGCAGGCTGCTAGCTCAGTTTATGGTAATATTCTCCTGTCTGGTGGATCAGACTGGAGATGTCATGATCTGCACTTGTACTAGATGAGGATCAGAGGAAAAGGGCAGGCAGCATCCCATTCAGATAGATCTCATTTTCAGTTTTGCAGTTAGTCTGTGGAGATTCAGGCTTCCACATAGATGACCCAGACCAGTTCTTCCCACACAAGCCACAACCCCGTCTTGTACAGCTTGCAGGAAGGTTTCAGAGAGCAGCTGTCTGCAAGCAGTGATCAGTGAGCAGCCTCACATCTGCTACAGGAGGTCTCTGACATGAAGTCATGCAGCTTAAAAGCAGTCAGAGGTCTACAGCTTTGACCCTGCTGCGCTGTCTTGTGTGCAGGGAAAATAAAACAAAGTGCTAAGATTTTCAAAGTTAATGAAACACCTAGGGATAAATTTGACTGGTTCCTCATAACAGCATGGCATATTGCTGCACAAATAAACCTCATACGTGACACTGGACTTCAGCTTTGCAGGAGCTGTGAAATCTTTAAAGTCATCTAACAAATATATTCCCCAAACCTGTTCCCCAGACCTTAGACTTTTTGCTCCAGAAAACCAAACACTCATCAAATACTCTTTCAAAGCCTTCCTACAACATTCTCTTCACTGCTCCAGAGCCCACAGCTGCCTTTATTGAATTTCTAATAAATAATCTATTTTAAATTTAATTCTTTTATATTTTCACGTCTCAAAACTGGAGCTTGGTTTTATCCTATGTCAATAAAGCAAAGCTGAGATTCATGAAAGAGTAGAATACATTTTTCACTCTGAGAAACCCAGTTCTAGGTTTGCATGCTTGTGTGACCACCTGCTCCATGTATAGGTATGATTAAAAAGGGGATGAAGTCTAAGCAGATTTGTGTGCTAATGGGCACACCTGAGAGGCAAGCAGACAAATCTTCAGTTGTGAAAACAGGACTCAGTTGTCCTTTGTCCCATAGCTTATAACACTGACAAAATCAGTCCTTTTACTGTACAGATATTCACACATGGGACATTTTCCCCTCAAATTACCTGATTTTTAAAATTTTCTTCCTTATCTCTCTTATCGCTTTTCATCTTGTCTTACAATAAGCATCTTGTTAGCTCTGTTTAAAAGGTAAGGCCAAGATCTGGTCAACTGAGTGGCTGGAGAGCAGCCAGACAGAAAGGGACCTGGGGGTACTGATTGACAGGGGGCTGAACATGAGCCAGCAGTGTGCCCAGGTGGCCAAGAAGGCCACTGGCATCCTGGCCTGCATCAAGAATAGTGTGGCCAGCAGGAGAAGGGAAGTCATTGTGCCCCTGTACTCAGCACTGGTCAGGCCACACCCTGAGTCCTGTGTCCAGTTCTGGGCTCCTCAATCTAAGAAGGACATTAAGATACTGGACTGTGTCCAGAGAAGGGCAGCGAGGCTGGGGAGAGGCCTCAAGCACAGCCTGGTGAGGAGAGGCTGAGGGAGCTGGGGTTGTTTAGCCTGGAGAAGAGGAGGCTCAGGGGAGACCTCATTGCTCCCTACAACTACCTGAAGGGAGGTTGTAGCCAGGTGGGGGTTGGTCTCATCTCCCAGGTACCCAGCACCAGAAGAACAGGACACAATCTCAAGCTGCACCAGGGGAAGTTTAGGCTCAAGGTGAGGAGAAAGTTCTTCACAGAGAGTTGTTAACCATTGGAATGTGCTGCCCAGGGAGGTGGTGGAGTCACCATCCGTGGAGGTGTTCAAGAGGGGATTGGACGTGGCACTTGGTACCATGGTTTAGTCATGAGGTGTTGGGTGACAGGTTGGACTTGATGGTCTTTGAGGTCTTTTCCAACCTTATTGATTTTATGATTCTATGACAACTGTGAAAGCTCAGAGGCTGCTGATTTCCAGTGTTGTATCCTCACAGAATCACAGAACCATGGAATAGAATGGACCTCTGGGATCATCTAGTCCAAATACCCTGGCCACCCACAGCAGGCTGCCCAGGATCACGATGCCCAGGTGGGTTTGGAATTTCTCCAGAGAAACAGATTCCACAATCTCTGGTCAGCCTGGTTCAGGGCTCTTGTCACACTCAAAGTAAAGGTGGTTTTGCTTATATTCAGGTGGAACCTCCTGTGTTCTACTTTGTGCTCATTGCCCCTTGTCCTGTCATTGGGCACCACTGAAAAGAGCCCAGCACTATCCTTTTAACATCTGCCCTTTAGATATTGATAAGCTTTGATCTCCTTTCCTTCTTCACTTCTGCAGGTTAAAGAGCTCCAGCTTTTCTTCCTCAGAGAGATCTTGTGCAAGCCCTTCCCAAAGGGTGTATGGAGAGGCATCTTACATTTCCAGCAGGCTTGTTCTACTGCTTTACCTTAATGCTTTACAGAAAAGTGGTAGCAGAGGTACAAATAGCTTCATGGGGTATATGACAATGATTAATGAGGCCCTAGTTTACTTGGCTGCAGGAGATGTCCAGCTAATTAGATTACCTCCAATAATTCCTTGCTTATTTTTCCCCCCCAAACTTGCAAACTTTGCACTCCCAACTGTTTTATGTGATAGCCATTAACTGCAGTGGCCAGTGACTGACTTAGGAAAAGCTAGTATGTTTCCTACCCAGCATGACTAGTGTTCTTTGCACTTACTTGGTTCTTGTCTTTGATCTGTGCTTAAAGGAGAGAAGAGCTGTCATGTGCAGCTGCAAAGCAAATTCCTCACAACCTGCTGTGATGCTTTGTCCAAGGCATTGTGGATCTGAGAATATCATTAGTATCTTCTGATAACTATTTGGAGGAAGCTTAGGGAGGACTTCTCCTACTGCACTCTAATCACAGTGCAAAACTGAGCTCATTTCTATGGAATATTAATTGAGAACACCAAATCAAAACTTACAGGAGTGTCAAAGGGACTTCTTTATTCCCCATTTCCTTTTCTATTTTTTCCTTCAAAATTACCTTTAATTTCATTTAAATATTTCATCTTATTAAAGCACATGCTTTAAATAAAAGGATGAAAACTGACTGCCATGCAAAACCTTCCAAGAGGCAGCCACTGATTAGGAAACAACAGTTTTGTGAATCTGGAAATTTATCTTTATGTCTGTGCTTGTAAGAACCCTTCATGAAAATTACTTTTGACCTCCCTTTTGCTAAGTGGTAGGGTGGTTTATTTCTTTTTTTTCTTCATTTTTTGTGACAGAGTGTTTTAAAGGTAGAAGGTGATGCTGTAGCATCATTGTGAATGAGCTCTGATATCTAAAAGAGTTTCTATTCACAGATTCCATTTGATCTTCAGATCCTGAGTCTCAAAGATAAAGAATAAGAGAATTTGAGTACACATTTCTGAACTGACCCACTTAAGAAAATACAGGCAATTTATATATATATATAAGAAAGAAAACAATAAAAGAGATCCAACAAAAGAGAATACAGCTCTCCATTTTGGTTTTCGTAAAGAAAACAATCCCTTCCTCATACACTGGGCACTAAGTGCTTTGAACTGCGATATGATAGCACAAAGATGTTTGTAAAGCCAGCCCAGTACCTGAACTTTCACAATGTACTGTTAAGGTCAGCTTTGTTAAAACATGGGCAGAAAACCAAGGCAAAACTTTTGCAAGAATCTGCACCCACCAAGAAATTAATAATTGAGCTAACAGAAATCACCTGTCTGTAGCAAATCAGGCTGAAAATATCCAGAATCTTTGTGACCATTAGAAAAAGAGCATTGAGAGACCTTGGGGTCCCATTGAGTACTTGCCTTATTCAGGAAAGTCTGGCATTTTGTCCTTAGTGTTTGACTAAGCATTATCATTTTGGCTATGGGTTTGTGGTGGTTTGTTTGTTTTGTTTTGTTGTAGCTTTTCCCCCCCAATGCTCTGTTTTTATAGTAATTCTCTAAGGCTTTGTGATGTTTTAGCCCACCCGCATTAGCTAAAACTCAGCTAAACTCAGTTGGGGAAGCAAATGGAAGCTGTGTTATATAAACAATACTACACTCTACAATGGAATGCAATGAATATGTACAGTATTTATATGTATGTATATATAATAGACAGTATTTACAATGTTATACAGGTATTTACAAAGAGAAAACAGCAACAGAAATCCTCCTGCCCAGGAGGACACTGCCTTGATTCTTCCCCCTAACCTCTCCCTCCCCCTTGTCCTCTGTTTAATTAGAAGAAAAAGAGAAAAAGATATATTAGAGAGAACTGTTAGCTCAAAAGCATAGTTAGGAAGCCAGTATGCTTATCTCAAAGTTAGCTGATAAGGGTCCTCCAGTGAAGCAGACATGCCAGCAGCCAGAAGAAGGAATGAAAATGGAATGAGAGATTATTAGAAATATATCCCACACATGTGACCAATGAAATCTGTTTAGAATAATCTCTTGTTTTCCTTTTTACACCCAGCTGTGGATTTGTTTGTACTTCTTCACTCTCCTGCTTGAAAAAAAAACTGTAGCTAATTTTAAATTTTCAATTCATTTTAGGCTGGATGTTAGGAAGAAGTTCTTCACATAAAGAAAGACTGGCCATAAGAATGGGCTGCCCAGGGAGGTGGTAGAGTCACCATCACTGGAGGTGTTTAGGAAGAGACTGGATGGGGTGCTTGGTGCTATGGTTTAGTTGATTAGATAGTGTTGGATGATAGGTAGGAATCAATGATCTCAAAGGTCTTTTCCAACCTATTCTATTCTAGTCTAGTCTAGTCTAGCCTAGCCTAAAGGAATAGCCTGAAACTGTCACAGACCTTTATAGCAATTCTGTAAGACTTTCTTTTTGTATACTCTTGTAGGCAAAAGACTATTTCCTGTTTGCTGAAGCTCCAGGTGGAGTTGTGTATGTGCTAAAATGCACAACCCACATATATTGCAAAAGCAAAGGTAGTGAGGAGGGTGGTATGCATCAGATAACTTCAGTGTTTTATTCCTTTATCAGGCTTCTAGTCTACAGAGGTTTTTCATATAGTAAAACTGTATGAGTCCTTCAGTTTTAAGAACAAAGAGAGAGCTCGTTTACATTTAACTCATGTGAATTTCCTTTAAATTCCAAGAGGACGCTTTATATCAGTAAACTGAATATAAAGTAAAATAAATATAAGAAGAAAACTAGGAATCCAGGCTTTTTAATTAAAAAAAAAAAAAAAAAAAGAAAAAGAAAAGAAAAGAAAGAAAAAAGCTGTATTAAGAAAAAGATCAGGTTATTTAAACCAACCCAACTTAGATCTGGACAGCCAGAGAGATAAAGCAAATCCTACCTACTATAAAAATAAAGATATGTAGCCAGAAACTCTTCACTGAGGATGTTGAATGCATTGAAGCATTTTAATGTAAGAAGAGAATGTACAGTATCCCCTTCTTTGCTTTATATACCATAAAAGAGTGAAAATTCAGCACTGCAAAAGTTTAATGAGGTAGGCATCTGAAGTACTTCCCAATATTTCCTGTGGTTATTCAAATAGCTGATCTATTTGAATAATAGACTATCTTTTGAAAGTGTCAGGCTTAAAAGCCAAAAAGCACCATTTTTAATTGGATGTTTTGTATCAAGAAGAGGGGCTTTCAGAAAGCATAGAAGGATGACATTTGAATATTATGTCAGAACTTCAACATTTCATGCTGGAATCGATTGCTAAAGCATTCACATTTTTCCAGGTGATGGGAGAATCCATCTGAATTCAGCTCAACCTAAACAAAATAAAATCAGTAGCAAGGAAAATTTAGTACACAATCACAAATAGAAAATTAACTACTCAGAAGTAAATGTTATACAGCCTGGTGTGTCACAGAAGTAGGAGTACTGGAAAAACATAACTGATCCAGTTATTTCTCACTGAAGTTTATGGCAAGCACAACATTTCCAAAATCATCCTTATCTTGCTTTGTAAAATGGATGAAGATTTTAGATGGCTGAGATTTACTCTCCAGTGCAAAACTCAGTCTCACGTGAAGCTACACTGGAGTGGGCAGAGGGCTCAACACTTTGAGGGGTACAGTGGCTTGCCAGGGCTGGCAGAGAAGAACCCATCAAAAGCCAAAATACTGGACCTTAACTAGAGCCTTGGCATTTTGTGTGATTATTATTTTTTGCTAAATACTTCTCATTTCAGGAAGTGGCATTTTGCACTTTGCAATTCACAGAATCACACAGAATCACAGAATTGTCAGGGTTAAAAGGGACCTCAAGGATCATCTAGTTCCAAACCCCCTGCCATGGGCAGGGGTACTTTCCACTACACCAGGTGGCCCAGAGCCATGTCCAGCCTGGCCTTAAAAACCTCCAGGGATGAGGCTTCCACCACCTCCCTGGGCAACCTGTTCCAGTGTCTCACCACCCTCATGGAGAAGAACTTCTTCCTAAAGTCTAACCTAAATCTCCCCTCCTCTAACTTGGATCCATTCCCCGAGTCCTGTCATTACCTGACACCCTAAACCTCACAGCTTTCTTGTAGGCCCCCTTCAGATATTGGAAAGGCCAAACTAAGATTTCCTCTGAGCCTTCTCTTCCACAAACTGAACAACCCCAGCTCTCTCAGCCTGTCCTCGTAGGAGAGGTGCTCCAGCCCTCCAGTGATCCTCATTCACACTTATGCAGATGACTGGACAAGGTCTTACTGCTGCCATCATTAAAGTAATAGTTAAAACAGTTGTAGCAATCACTTCTCACCTACTGCCACAGGGTGTTACCCCTTCCCTCTGCACTACAACCAAAATCTGATTTTTCCCACTTCAACATGGGAAGCCTCACATGTTGCAGTCTGAATATCAAGCCCCATAGGACTTTGCTACAGTTAGCACTTTCACTTTTTGAAGCTGGCATGACTGCAGCATGATATGGATAACAGCAAGAATTATCTTGCTTTCCAATAGACTTTAGTGAGTGTGAAGTCCTTCTGGGCAAAATCTGCATAAAGACGGGATCTAAAATAGATCTTCCACCTGTACTTAAATATTTAGCTGCTACAGAACTTTCATTTTTACAGATAAAGAATGGTAAGGCCCTGCAAGCTGAAGACATGTAGATTTTATAGAGCTAATAAAAAAATTAATAATTTCTCCTCTGCTGGATTTATACTTACTCTAGAATGCAAACCACAGTTAAGAAAGAAGTCCTTGCACTTTCTGCACAAATCAATATGAGGCTCTGTGGTTTGTGATAGGCAAGATTTCAGCGTAAATGTTAATTTATTATCTAAAAATATTTGAGCTGCTCCTTCGATTCTGGGAGACTCACCAGAGACACATTCTTGATGTGCTCTTCTCTAGCATATATATAAAAAAGATATCTGGAGATAAACTGAGCTTCTGTCTTTGTTGTCTCATAAATTTTGTCTATCTTGAAGAAAACTATAGAGCTGAAGAATAAGCCAGTTAACAAGAAAGAGAGTATGGATTTGCAAACGCTCGCCTGCAATAAAGATTTGTCTCTGATAAAATCAGAAACCACTCTCATTAAAGTATTGCTCTAGCATGTTGCAGCCTCCTAGGACAGACGAGCCATTGGTAATGATGAAAGATATGAAAGTCTAACATTCTTCACCTTCTAAGATGGGCCATTTGTTTACTCTACAGACCTTGTGCCTTCTTCCCCTAGAATTACTACAAATGAAAATCTGACTTTGCTTTTGGAAGAAAATAACCACAATAAAAATAATAAATAAACAAACAAAAATAGGGATTTTTCTTTTCAAAGATATAGAGAAAGATATAAATTAAACCAAATGTTTAAGGCATTGTCCTCCCCACCCCCCTAAAAAAAAAAACAAACTACTAAAAATATTCAGTTTTGTTCATTTTCTTCACTGAAAGAATTTCATCAGTAAGTTACACACACAAAGGTTGCCCTCAGGAGGAATGACATATTCTTCTCTATTTAAGAAGTCTTGTTTAATAGGCTAATCCTCCAATTCATTAGCAGAAATGAAGCTAAGAATGGAAAACTACCTCAGTATAGCTAGAAGATCATACTGTTGGACCTTTGTTTGCCCTCATAAGAAAAATATAAAATAAAAAAGATTTAATTTTAAGCCATCTGAAGAATAAAAAGAATTTAGTTGTGTGAATATGCATTTGACATATTGTGGTGCAGTGTGTCTGTAATACAGATTACAAGATACTTTCAGTAACTTTTTGCACATGTCTTCTCCAGGGCATCTGTGCTTGCAAATGTCATCCAGACTTGGCTTGACAGAGCTTTCAGCTTCTGGTAGCAGAGGGTAACAGAGGGTACAGAGAGAACATCTTTAGTAGGTTGTAGCTAATTTTTCCTATTTGATGAGAACTTTGGTTCCCTGCAAGTATGTTTTATATGCATTTAAATTGGGGAAGTTTGATGCAGAAAGACACACTGATGATCTTTGTTAGTACAGACTTCATAACCAAACCTTAGTTTAGTCCAACATTAATTCCTCCAAATGGAAAGACTTTTTTGAGTGTGTGTGTGATACTCAGCATTTCTTTCTCTTTCCAGAGGCACTACTGATCTGCAAGTTCTTCTCAAAATGGTTTTGATGAGATAGGCTGTCCAGAGAGGTTGTGGAGTCTTCATCCTTGAAGGTTGTAATGGTTTAGCACAAGGGCTGAAGTGCCTTCTCCCCCAACACAAATGTGAGGGGAAGACACACAACTCAAGGCTGATAAGGAATTTAATGTAACATAAGATACTATAAGCACGATGCATAATTACCTTAGCTAATAATCTAATTATAGAATAGAATAGGATAGGATAGGATAGGATAGGATAGGATAGGATAGGATAGGATAGGATAGAATAGAATAGAATAGAATAGAATTAACCAGGTTGGAAGAGACCTTCGAGATCATCATGTCCAACCTATCATCCGACACCACCTAATCAACTAAACCATGCAAACAAGCATCCTGTCAAGCCTCGCCCTGAACACCCCCAGCGACGGCGACCCCACCACCTCCTCAGGCAGCCCATTCCAGTGGGCAATCACTCTCTCTGTGTAAAACTTCCTCCTAACCTCCAGCCTAAACCTCCCCTGATGCAGCCTGAGACTGTGTCCTCTTGTTCTGGTACTGGTTGCCTGGGAGAAGAGACCAACATCCGCCTCACTACAACCTCCCTTCAGGTAGTTGTAGAGAGCAATAAGGTCACCCCTGCGTCTCCTCTTCTCCAGACTAAGCAACCCCAGCTCCCTCAGCCTCTCCTCATAGGGCTTGTGCTCTAAGCCCCTCACCAACCTTGTTGCCCTTTTCTGGACACGCTCCAGCAAGTCAACCTCCTTCCTAAACTGAGGGGCCCAGAACTGGACACAGTACTCGAGGTGCGGCCTAACCAGTGCAGTGTACAGGGGCAGAATGACCTCCCTGCTCCTGCTGGCCACACTGTTCCTGATGCAGGCCAGGATGCCACTGGCCCTCCTGGCTGCCTGGGCACACTGCAGGCTCATGTTCAGTGTACCATCAACCAGCACCCCCAGGTCTCTCTCAGCCTGACTGCTCTCCAGCCACTCTGACCCCAGCCTGTAGCTCTGCATGGGGTTGCTGTGGCCAATGTGCAGAACCCGGCACTTGGATGTGTTCAATCTCATGCCGTTGGACTCTGCCCATCTGCCCAGCCTGTCGAGGTCCCTCTGCAGAGCCTCTCTACCCTCCAGCAGATCAACTCCTGCCCCCAGCTTGGTATCATCAGCAAATTTACTGATGATGAACTCGATGCCCTCATCCAGATCATCAATAAAGATGTTAAAGAGAATGGGGCCCAGTACTGATCCCTGGGGCACACCACTGGTGACTGGCTGCCAGCTGGCTGCGGCACCATTCACCACCACTCTCTGGGCTCGGCCCTCCAGCCAGTTCCTAACCCATCGCAGTGTGTTCCCATCCAAGCCATGGGCTGACAGCTTGGCCAGGAGTTTGCTGTGGGGGACAGTGTCAAAGGCCTTGCTGAGGTCCAGGTAGACTACATCCACAGCCTGCCCTGGATCCACCAGGCGGTCACCTGATCATAGAAGGAGATCAGGTTGGTCAGGCAGGACCTGCCCTTCCTAAACCCATGCTGGCTGGACCTGGTCCCTTGGCCATCCTCCAAGTTCTGTGTGACTGCACTCAAGATGACCTGTTCCATAATCTTGCCTGGCACTGAGGTCAGGCTGACAGGTCTGTAATTCCCTGGCTCATCCAACTGGCCCTTCTTGTGGATGGGCACCACGTTGGCCAGCTTCCAGTCGTCTGGGATCTCTCCAGTGAGCCAGGACTGCTGAAAAATGATGGAGAGCGGCTTGGCCAGCACATCTGCCAGCTCTCTCAGCACCCTGGGATGGATCCCATCTGGTCCCATGGACTTGTGGGAATCCAAGTGGCTAAGCAGATCACCAACTACCCCATTCTGGAACAGAGGAAGACTATGCAGCTCCCTGGCTCCTTCTGCCAGCTCTGCAGGCCAGCTGTCTGGAAGACATTCTGTCCTGCTAGAAAAAATTGAGGCAAAGAAGTTATTAAGTAACTCTGCCTTCTCCTCATCCTTTGTTACAACATTCCCCTCCGTGTCCACCAAGGAGTGGAGGTTGTCCCTGCCCTTCTTCTTGCTATTAATGTATTTATAGAAGGACTTTTTGTTGTCCTTCACAGCAGAGGCCAGTCTAAGCTCCAAATGTGTTTTTGCCTCCCTAATTTTCTTCCTACAAGACCTAGCAACATCCTTAAACTTTTCATGGGTTGCCTCACCTTTCTTCCAAAGATGATACACCCTCTTTTCTCGCCTTAGTTCTGTTAAAAGTTCATCACCCATCCAGGCTGGCCGTCTGCCCCGGTGGCTCCTCTTCCGGCGCATTGGCACAGCCTGATCCTGTGCCTTCAAGAGTTCCTCCTTGTAGAAGTCCCAGCTCTCCTGGACCCCTTTGTTTCTAAGGGCTGTCTCCCAGGGAACCTTCTGAGTTAGTTCCTTGAGCAACCTGAAGTCTGCCCTCCAGAAGTCCAGAGTGGAGGTCTTCTTGCTGCCCCTCTTAACTTGACCAAATATTGAAAATTCAATTATCTCGTGGTCGCTGGCCCCTAAACAGCCTCCGACCACCACATCACCCACCAGCCCTTCCCTGTTGGTGAAGAGGAGGTCTAGCATAGCCTTACCCCTGGTAGGCTCACTCAGCACCTGGGATAAGAAGCTGTCCTCCATGCATTCCAAAAACCTCCTGGACTGTCTCCTCTCTGCTGTGTTGAGTTCCCAGCAGATGTCAGGCAGGTTGAAGTCGCCCTTGAGAACAAGGTCAGGCGATCTTGAGACAGCCTTAAGTTGCCTAAAAAATGCTTCATCAACTTTTTCTTCCTGGTTGGGTGGTCTATAACAGACTCCAACCAGGATGTCAGCCCTATTAACCTTCCCTCTAATTCTCACCCATAGGCACTCAACCTGATGATCCCTAATCTCCATCTCAATGGCATCTAGTGCCTCCCTGATGTACAGGGCCACCCCTCAACCCCTTCTTCCCTGCCTGTCTTTTCTGAAAAGCCTGTAGCCATCAATTGCAGCGCTCCAGTCATGTGAGTCGTCCCACCACGTCTCTGTGATGGCAACTACATCATAACTTTCCTGCTGCAGCAAGGCTTCCAGCTCCTCTTGTTTGTTACCCAAGCTTCGTGCATTAGTGTACATGCACTTCAGCCGGGCTACTGGTTTCACCTCTGGCTCAAGCTTATCACCCCCAGACTCCTGCCTGGGGGGACTGGTTTCAGCCCCTTCCCCCTTCGAATCTAGTTTAAAGCCCTATCTATGAGACCTGCTAATTGCCTTCCTAGAATCTTTTTCCCTTTGAGGGATAGGACATTTTCATACACTCTGAGCTTTCCCCTCCTCTGGGACAGATGTGCTCCATCTGTTGCCAGCTGACCTGGTGCATTAGACAGTTTTTCAATATCGAAAAACCCAAAATTCTTTTGACTGCACCAGCCTCTAAGCCACTTGTTGACTATGGCTGCTGTCCTGTTCCTTATGGTATTCCCTCCTGTAACTAAGGGTATAGATGAGAAAATTATTTGAGCACCTGACCCCTCAATGAGATCCCCCAGGGCCCTGAAGTCGTTCTTGATAGCCCTGGAAGTTCTGGTTGCAACATCATCATTCCCTAACTGCATAACTAGTAATGGGTAGTAGTCAGAGGGCTGCACCAAACTGGGCATCCTTCTGGTAACATCCTTGACCATAGCTCCCGGGAGGCAACAGACTTCCCTGTGTGTAGGGTCTGGCCAACATATGGGGCCTTCTGTTCCCCTCAGGAGAGAATCACCAATGACAATTACCCTCCTCTTTTTTTTAAGGGAGCAGGTCCTGGTACCAGGGGAAGGCTGGTTAGCCTTGGGCTGCTTGGCCTTGGGCTGCTTGGCCTCGGGCTGCTTGGCCTTAGGCTGGTTGGACTCAGGCAAAAACCCAGATGGTGTGTCCTCCATCAGAATCACCTCACCCTCGACCTCCAATGCCCTGTACTTGTTTTCCAAGGGCAGTGGGGAAGGTGTTGGGAGACAAGGAGGTTTAACTTTACTTCTTTTGAGAGGAATTTGTGTCCATTCCCCTCTGCTCTTTGAATAACCAGCCTCTGCCTGGGAGGCCTGCAGAGCCTGGTTACTCAGGTCTGTTACCCTTCTACAATCTCTTACATCTCTAAGTCTAGCAACCTCGTCCTTCAGGCTGGCCACTAAGTTAAGTAAATAGTCAATCTGCTCACATGTTATGCAGGAGTTGTCCCCAGTACCTTGCATCTCAAGCGCCAGGCTCCAGCACTGTCTGCAGCCAGATGCCTGGACACGTACCTCTTGCTTATGACACTTACCTACCTTCTTATATTCCCTCTCAGTAGAACAGAATAGAGTAGACCAGGTTGGAAGAGACCTCCAAGATCATCGCATCCAACCTATCATCCAGCACCACCTAATCAACTAAACCATGCAACCAAGCACCTCATCTAGTCTCCTCCTAAACACCTCCAGTGATGGTGACTCCAGCACCTCCCTGGGCAGACCATTCCAATGGGCAATCATGCTGTCTGTGTAGAATTTCTTCCTAACATCCAGTCTGAACCTCCCCTGGCGCAGCCTGAGACTGCGTCCTCTTGTTCTGGTGCTGGTTGCCTGGGAGAAGAGACCAACCCCCGCCTAGCTACAACCTCCCTTCAGGTAGCTGTAGAAAGCAATAAGGTCTCCCCTGAGCCTCCTCTTCTCCAGGCTAAGCAACCCCAGCTCCCCCAGTCTCTCCTCACAGGGCTTGTGTTCCAAACCCCTCCCCAGCTTTGCTGCCCTTCTCTGGACACACTCCAGCAAGTCAACATCCTTCCTAAACTGAAGGGCCCAGAACTGGACACAGAACTCAAGATGTGGCCTAACCAGTGCAGTGTACAGGGGCAGAATGACCTCCTTGCTCCTTCTGGCCGCACAATGCATGACTACCTTAGCTTAGCCTATTTGCAAAAGAAGTGCAGTGAAATACAGGGAAAAAACACAGCATAAAACAGAAAGCCAAAACCAGCAGCTACCCAACTCCTACTCTTTCCACTGCCATGCATGCTGCAGAAAGGAGACAACAATCCAGAAGCTGGAACCCAGAAGCAGCAAACAGCACAGGAAGCCTCCCATGGTGCAACCTGAATGTCAAGCCCCATAGGACTTTGCTCCAGCAAGCACTTTCACTTTTTGCAGCTGTCATGACTGCAGCATGCCATGAATAACAGAAAACAGCAGCAGCTTCAACTCAATTCATGACAGAAATATTACAAAGCCCAGGCTGGGTATGGCCTTTGAAAATAATCTCTGTACATAGCCCTATTGGCACATTGAGGTTGGACAAGGTGATCTCCAAAGGTTTCTTCTGGATAACCCTGTGAGTCAGCTCCTTCAAATTCTTCAAGTCTGACAACTTAGAAGCAGCTAGACTGGAAGTTCTCAAAGGGATTTAAGTAGGTTAAACACCAAAACACTCCTGCAGATTTCAGCCACCAATGAGGAACTGCAGAGGATCACATGAAAAGTCCATGACGAAATTAGAGTTACCCATAAAGGGCACAATGCCTCCTGTGCTTACAGACTAGTTTTTCCTTGCCCATGTGCAACTGATTTACCATTAATGGGGGGGGGGGGGGGGGATGGGGGGATTAAATAGCAATTTTTAGAAAGGAAAGTTTGTTCTAGGTTCTCCTTCTTTGGCTTTTAAAGTAAGATTGTTAAATGCTCAGGCAGAGCATAAAAAATAACATTGTTTTCAAGTGTGTTGGTCATGAAGAAAACAGCAGGAGCTGCTGACTGACACTTCTAGAAGTCTGCACTTTTATGGTAAGTGTTGTAACATGGATTAGGATTGGGTTTTAGCATCTGAGCAGCAACACCTTCACCTTTAGTCTGTAGGAGTAATTATCCCTTCACACTCTACATAAAACTGACCAAGATATGCAAGCTTTTACCTGCTGCCAATGATGTGTGACTATATACAATTTTCTAACTCTATAGATGAATGTTTCCATTACTTATGTTTTTTTCTTAGTTTTCTCTGAGGAAAAAGAGGACCAGATCCAAACCAGAAAACAGAACAAAACAAACCAGCCCTGTCACTGAACACCAGTGAGAAGAGAGGCTAGTTCCATCTTTATTGTTACCCTAAGGTATTTATCCAAGTGGAAAAGATGCCACTCAGCCTTCTGTCCTCCAGGTTGAACAGTCCCATCTCTCTCAGCCTCTCCTCATATAAGAGATGCCCCAGTCCCTTCATCATCTTCGTGGTACTCCACTGATGCGTTCATATTTCTCTTGCTTGAGAAGCTCAGAAATGGACAGAACACTCCACAGTTTTGGCCTTATCAGGGCTGAGGTGAAAGGTACCTCCCTCAGCCTGCTGGCAACACACTATCTAATGCAGCCCATGATATCCTTAGCTGTCTCTGAAGTGAGGACACATTGCTGACTCATGTTCACCTGGGTGTCCTCCAAGACCCACCAGTCCTTTGCTACAAAGATGCTGTCCAGCTGGATGACCCCCAACATGTACTTGTACCTGGGGTTGTTATTCCCCAGGTGCAGGTGTTGGCTTTTGTTTGTCTTGTTGATGAGTTAGCAGGGGAATATGGACCTGTCCTTGTAACTACAGCTTACAAATTACAGCCAAAATGAAAATAAAATAGATTCATTTTTTTTCTTGCTTTCAGCAAGACACACCTTGTTGATTAGTATTTGATAGAGACAGTAGCAGCAGACTTCCATATGTGTTGACACATGAACCTTTTTTTGTGATAGAAACTTGATTTGACAGCATACACTACTGAAAAGGACTGCTATCCTCCTGAGGCATGACAATAAGCCCTGATTTTATCTTTAATTGTCAATAAATCAGCTATTATTTCAGAGTCATTGTAACCCTCTAGAATTGACTGAAACATTTCCAAGACCTTATGTAATGAAACTTAGTTCCCCTGAAGTAACAAAGCCCAAAAAGCATAGAGGAGATGGATGTCTTACCTGCTCCATCATTACTGTTTTGTCAAGCTCACAGTCTTTTTCTCACATATGCAGAATCCACCTAGACAGGTAGCAGTACTGAGGTTCACTGTACTGCTCTGATAAAAGATTACAAGGAGAGCCTGAGGGAGCGGGGGCTCTTTAGCTTGGATAGGAGAAGCCTGAGGGGTGACCTCATTCATGTTTGTAAAGATATAAAGGGTGAGTGCCAAGAGGATGGAGCCAGGCTCTGCTCAGTGATGCCCAATGACAGGACAAGGGCCAATGGTGGAAGTTGAGGCATGGGAAGCTCCATGAAAACAGAAGGATTTTTTTTTTCCCTGTGAGGGTGGCAGAACACTGGAGCAGGCTGCCCAGTGGGGTTGTGGAGTCTCAGTCTCTGGAGATATTCAAGACCCATCTGGATGTGTTCCTACGTGATCTGGTGTAGGTGATCCTGGTCTGGCAGGGGGGTTGGACTGGATGATCTTTTGAGGTTCCTTCCGACCCTTAACATTCTGTGATTCTATGATACTTGCTTCAAGAGCTATCAGATTGGCTTACCAGTGTTCGCAGTATGGAGGCCCATGACATGGCATTATTGAGCAAATACAGTTTAGTAGAAACTGGTCAATTTAGTTTAAAAACCTAAAGAAACCCAGATAATGCAGTGGAATGGCTCTACTACAGAAGATGGAGTTTGAATAGGAACCTTATTAATTCCTGATGTCACCATTGTTTTCACTTGCACATCAAATTCCCTTGCAGGATCATCTACCTGACAAAGATGAACTTGCTCTGATGAATTTCAACAAGACCAAAGCAGTGTTCAGAATGGTTTGAAATTAAACTCAGATGTTTCTCCCTCTCTTTTTAGTGGCTTGACCCAAAGATCCATGGGATTTTCTAGACCCTTTTCTGGAGCATAAAATAAGCTTTTCCATTTTCATAGAACTTTATAAAAATTAGGTCACAGTGTTCTCAGTAATTTTAATAGAAGAGAAACAGACATGAGAAAAAGAAGGTACTAAGTCTGATTAGATTTTCAGATACCTTTATGTGTTAATCTTGTGCCATCTTTTAGAGCTACTCACATTTTTTGCAATTCCATGCTTGGGGCTCCTACTTGCTGAAGAGAGCAGCTGGTGATTCACAAGGGATTTCTTGTGTTATTTTTTGTATTAAAAAAAAATAAATCAGTAAAATGGTGGAAATATCATGTCATTCCCCTTTTCTCTTGTCTCTCCTTCAGTTAGAAGGCAAGTGGATAAATAAGAAAAGCATCCCATTATGGAATGGGATGAAGAATCTAAAACTTGTGAAATAATTCTTTTTCTTAAGTGAAAAAGGAAGAGAAAACCTTAAAAATACTGGTTTCATTTAATTTTCAGTTTAAAATATTTCCAAGTACACTTAACAGGTTAGTTGAAAACATGGATAAGTCAATGCTCCATTTAGAATTTCATTATTATGACAGTGGTGGAACACTGGAACAGGTTGGTCAGTGAGGTGGTGGTGGCCCCATCCCTGAAGACAGTCAATCATAGAATCATAGAATCATAGAATCAATAAGGTTGGAAAAGACCTCAAAAATCATCAAGTCCAACCTGTCACCCAACACCTACCTCATGACTACTAAACCATGGCACCAAGTGCCACGTCCAATCCCTTTTTGAACACCTCCAGGGATGGTGACTCCACCACCTCCTTGGGCAGCACATTCCAATGGCAAACAACTCTCTCTGTGAAGAACTTTCTCCTCACCTCAAGCCTAAACTTCCCCTCCAGCAGCTTGAGACTGTGTCCTCTTGTTCTGGTGCTGGTTGCCTGGGTGAAGAGACCAACCCCCACCTGGCTACAACCTCCCTTCAGGTAGTTGTAGACAGCAATAAGGTCTCCCCTGAGCTGCCTCTTCTCCTCCAGGCTAAACAATCAAGGTCAGGTTTGATGGAGCTGTGAGCACCCTGATGCAGCTGGGGATGTTCCTGCTTGCTGTGGGGGTGGGGGTTGGGCTAGATGACCTCTAGATGTCCACAGTGCATTTCATGCTTTTCAGAAAAAAACCTTCTATGACAACTTCCTTCATGGGGCACATTTTGCCAAAAATTGCAGTGAACTTGAAGTATGGGGTCATTGAACTTAATCCTTATTTTAAAATCACAATAAAATTCTTGTGAGGTCTCTTGAGGCTTTGGTTGAGGAATTGTCTCATCCTACATTTGTACAAGACTTACTTCACTACTCAGCTAATTCCACTGAGCAATGCAGACACTGGGGCGAGCTTAGGTGGAATGGCAATATTGACATATTACAATGTGTAGCGTTCTCTGCCAGTGTAAGACTTTTCCTTATCTATTTATTTGGAGACATTTTTCAATAAACTCTCTTGAAGTGAAGTGGGGAGATGTACAGGAGACTTAAGAAATAACAAGACAAGATTATGAGCAAGGCAGTGGTTTCCAAATTACTCTAGGTCTCTGGAAATGCTGCAGTGAAGCTAGTACTCAGAGTGACTGAAATTCTCATGCATAAAGAATACATCCAATGTTATTCAGAGTGAGCATCTGTTTAATTACATTCTGTGAGCAGCACAAATAGGATGGAGTGCATGTCAACAAAAATTTCTATATGGAATAGTATCCTTTATGCAGGCTGGAAAGAAAGTAGACCCAGAAAAAAAATAAATAAATAAAGGTTGTGTGGAGCTATCAAAGAAAGCAATCTGTCCCCTCAAAACAAGCATTTTTCTTTCAAATAAAATATGATACTACAATAGAGCAATCACAGGAAATTGTTTCTCCTAGCCAGGAATAGCTGAAGCAATATTTATCTCTAATAATTCTTTTCTATGCTGAAACCAAGCAATGCAATGCTGATAGGTTTGGAATCAATGTGTATCAGGAAGACAACACATTTCTGGTTTTAGAAAGGGCTGCTTTTAAAAGGTGCTGTAATGTAATTAGCATAGATGACAGACTAATGTTTTAAGTAGAATAACAATATACTATTTATCCTTGTTGCACAGTGACTGCAAAACCCTCTCTTTCTTCCTAATTCCTATGCATTTACATAAGCATCACTGTGTGCATGTTTCAGCTCTCTTCAGAAGATCAAGAGAAAAATGTATCACTATTATGAGAAATTATTCTTCTCAGCAGCATGAAACATAGTAAATAAATAGTATTGACTCAAGAATGGTAATGCAAGGAACAGAAATAAGGCAGCTATATGATATAAGAAAATACGTGCACTGCATCATCCGTGCAATACTGGCTTACGTCCTTGTAAAAACAAGTGGATTTGTGCTTTCACAATGTATTTTTGAAACAGAATACAGGATTAACCAGGCTGAAAAAGACCTTCAAGATCATTGAGTCCAACCTATCACCCAACACCATCTAATCAACTAAACAACGGCACCTTGTGCCTCATCCAGTCTCTTTCTAAATACTGCCAGCGATGGTGACTCCACCACCTCCCTGGGCAGCCCATTCCAGTGGCTAATCTCTCTTTCTGGGAAGAGTTTCTTCCTCACATCCAGCCTAAATCTCCCCTGGCACAGCTTGAGCTTTTGAGGATGACCTTTGGAGGTCCCTTCCAGCCCAAACCCTTCTATGATATATGATTCTATGATTCTATGAACTTGTTGCACTGGAATAGAAACCAGTTTGCATTTAGTATCAAGTTAGCTTGTATTATTTATTTGTATTAATTGTGTATTGTCATGACTCTTTCTACAGCTCTCAGAGGAGTCTGGGGGGAGAATCCATTTTGTTGACAGATAGACCAGGTTTTTAAAGGTCAGACCATTATTTACTGCTGCTTCTGCTCATCAGCTAGACATGGTCTGGCCTGTCAGTGTTCTCTCTTCTGCTCAGACCCAACACCACACAGAAGACTTACACGTCTTGCATTTCACTAACAGGCAGCAATTACAAGCAGAAAGATCACAAATAATTTAAGATACTTCCCAGGGAAATATCTCTGTGCATGACGAATGATTATTTCAGCAATAAATGAAGCTGCCATTTCATCCAGAAGCCCACTGATTTGTTAATTTGACCTTAACTGTGAGAAGGTAAGCTATGTTGAACATAATTTGTTTAATTATTCTGGGATAATCTGTTTTTATTAGGTGAAAAACATTTGTGCTTGACATTTAATGCTGATTTTATTATGCTAATGAACCAAACTTGCATGCTTCACATCTGCTTAAATTTAATATTTGTCTAGGGTTTCTTCCCCTTTTTTTTCCCCTTTTTTTTTTTTAAATCTTTTTTTTTTTCCCCTTTTTCTTATTTTTTTTTTCATTGTTTTGTTAAACTGGATGCCAAAACAGCTTTCTGGAAAACTGACTTCTATAGTGTTTCAATTAACTAAGCACTATAGATGTAAACCATGGTTAAAAACTTACTGTGATGAGAGCTCATGACATTTAAAAGTTTTAGGTAAATAAAAAAAAATTAAAATAAAATCAATCAAGGTGATTGTTTTCTGGTGACTCATCATTTGGTTGCTTAACTCTTAAGAGCTTTTTGATAGGGAGGACTCATTACAGAAGAGTTGTTTCAGATTGCTTCTTTCAAGCTTCAGTTCCACTTTCGCATCCATTTACAGCATCTGATGGAACACAGTTCTTGGCAGCAGGCTAAATGCTGCCCTGAATTTTTTCTCTTTTGTGTTGTGCTGAACCACTTTACTAGCTTGGTAATTGGTAGGCATTACAGATGGCAAAGAACTGTTGCTGATGGGAAGCAGTTAGCGTTTCTTGTGTCACCTTTGGATGAAACATCTCCACTGTACTGGAGATCCTTTTGGGAAACTAGCGGTAATGATTTCCTTTCCTACCTGCTAGACCACACACATGAAAATTGCTTGCTACAGTATTTCTGTAGCTGGAGTTTACTGCATCCAAATTGCTCTAAGGGCAATCTGACCTGAGGCATTGTGCCTCTATCTTTTCTGTCTTTGTCATTTGACTCTATTAGGAAGATTTTTTTGACCTGTGCTGTTCTTATCAAAGACTAGCAGAATGTACAGGGGTTATCTTGAGCCTCACTGCCCTGAGCCAGCTTGAGTATGAACAAAAAGCTTACTTGACATTAGCTTACCTCACCTTACTTCAATTTGGCTATCTATCCAAATAAGTCATTAACTCACTTTTGAAAAGAAATAAAATGCCCTGTGTAAGATTAGAGTCTTCCTAGTTTCAGGGTACCACATCAGACTAACTTTGCATCATGACAGTCTAGTGCTGTAGCAGTTATGCGGTTCTGGGGCATTAAATGCCAAGAGGGGTGGACCTTGCGATGTCCTAGGGTGAACCTTCCAGCTCTTTTCTTGCCTGCTAACTGCATTCTCCCTTCCACCAGGGAGTAAGACAGAGGGAGGGAAGACAGATGCCCGCCTGCGTCTCACCTCAGCATGAAGCCATGACACAACTTTTTGAATCATGGCACAAAAGTGAGTTTTTCCACACCTCACAATTCAGGTTTTGTCACTGGAAATCAATGAATGTTATAAAAAGCTGAAACAAAATAATGTGTTAATCACTTCACATCAAACTGAACATCATGTGCTTTCCCCTCCCCTAGAAGGTCCCAAATACTGCTTCAAGGAGTTGCACTGCTGTTTATGTTTGATGATTATCACTAGGGACGAACTTGAGAAAATATTGACTCTTAGATTCAAGATGATAATTAGCATAATAATGCTAGGAGTTTTATCTGAATACTTCAGCCTGTTAAAAAATATTTCCTAAACCAATGTTACCAAATTGCTATAACCTCATACAAGATGGGGGGCATCTTGACAGAGTAAGAAAAAAGTAAAGAAGTCTGAGGTAAAGGCTCCTTAAGGGATCCTGCATAAAAGATGTTAATTTTATTTGTGTTTATCCAAATTGAAATATGGCTATGTCTTAGGAATCTGATTCAGAAAATTCCTTTGGTGTGAGTATAACTTAAATCACACAAGTGGTTCTGTTCTCCAGGTAATTGCTTATGCATGAGCAAGGTTTAGGTGGTATGGCTTATTCTCTAGTTCTCTCTCCTATCTTTAATTGCATCTTTTGCTGCAACAATGAACTTATCTTCAGTGACAGTTTTTGGAGGATGCAAAAATTAGTAATTATAGTCAGCTTGGATTTTAACAATGCTAATGTGATGTAAGGAAATATGGTCCTGCTTTTCCCAAACCTGTGCACTGCTGGATCTGATGGGTGAGGTTTTTTTGTTTGTTTGTGTGTTTGGTTTTGTTTAATTTTAATGCTTTAGATCAACAGAAAAAAAATCAATGTGAAATAATCACTACCTGTGAAGTGTAGGTAATGCAAAGTCCAGGTAATGGCATGCCTGCTATGGAATAAATTTAGAAATTGCCTTTAACTAATCTCACAAACTCAGAGGATGTTATTATGTTTTCAGAAAACAAACAAACAAATAAAAACACACACACACACACACAAAAAACTAAATAAACAAAATAAAAATTAGGTCTTGGCTTTTCTGAATCTAAGAACACAAGTAATTGAGAGCCTGTGGGTTAAAATCAGAGGGCAACCCAACAAATCTGACATCCTGGTTGGAGTCTGTTATAGACCACCCAACCAGAATGAGGAGGCTGATGAATTATTCTATAAACAACTGGAAGCTGTTTCAAGATCATCAGATCTTGTCCTCGTGGGGGACTTCAACCTGCCGGATATCTGCTGGGAACTTAATTCAGCAGAGAGAAGGCAGTCCAGAAGATTCCTTGAGCGGATAGAGGATTGCTTCCTGACGCAGCTGTTAAGTGAGCCTACCAGGGGACAGGCTCTGCTTGACTTGCTGCTCTCCAATAGGGAAGGGCTAGTGGGAGATGTGACCGTGGGAGGCTGCCTAGGGTGCAGTGACCACGAGATAGTGAAGTTTTCAATATGCAGGGAGATAGGGAGGAGTACCAACAGAACCTTCACCTTGGACTTCCGGAGGGCAAACCTCAGCCTCTTTAAGAAACTTATTTGTAAAGTTCCCTGGGTACCAACCCTCATGAACCGAGGGGTCCAGGAGGGTTGGACCTACTTCAAACAGGAGCTCTTGAAGGCACAGGAACTGGCGGTCCCCATGTGCCGAAAGATGAGCCGGCGGGGAAGGCGACCGGCCTGGATGGACAAGCAGCTCCTGAAGGATTTAAGGGAAAAAAAGAGGCTGTATCACCTTTGGAAGGAGGGGAAGGCTTCTCGAGGTATGTTTAAGGAAGTGGTTAGATTATGTAGGAATAAAATTAGAGAGGCAAAGGCCCAGTTGGAACTGAAGCTGGCCACTTCTGTGAAAGATAATAAAAAGCAATTTTACAAATATATCAATGCTAAAAAGAAGGGCAAGAAGAACCTCCACTCCTTACTGGACCTGGAGGGGAACATGGTGACCAAAGACGAGGAAAAGGCTGAGGTCCTGAACGCTTTCTTTGCCTCAATGTTTAACAGCAAGGTAGGAGTCCAGGATGAGTGGCCTCCTGAGCTGGGTAATAGGGTCGGGGAGCAGTGTAATGCCCCAGAAATCAATGAGGAATTAGTCCGGGACCTGCTGAGCCACTTGGACACCCATAAGTCCATGGGACCGGATGGGATCCATCCTAGGGTGCTGAGAGAGCTGGCAGATGAGCTGGCCAAGCCGCTCTCCATCATTTTCCTCCAGTCCTGGCTCACTGGAGAGGTCCCAGGTGACTGGAAACTGGCCAATGTGGTCCCCATCCACAAGAAGGGACGGATGGAGGAACCTGGAAACTACAGGCCAGTCAGCCTGACCTCAGTGCCAGGGAAAGTGATGGAACAGATTATCCTGGCGGCAATAACTGCGCACCTGAAGGATGGCCAAGGGCTCAGGTCCAGCCAACATGGATTTAGGAAGGGCAGGTCCTGCCTCTCCAACCTGATCTCCTTCTATGATCAGGTGACCCGTCTGGTGGATGTGGGGAGGCCTGTGGATGTAGTCTATCTGGACTTCAGCAAGGCCTTTGACACCGTCCCCCACAGTAAACTGCTGGCTAAGCTGTCAGCTCGTGGTTTGGACCACAACACTCTGTGCTGGGTTAGGAACTGGCTGGAGGGCCGAGCCCAGAGAGTGGTGGTGAATGGTGCCACATCCGGCTGGCGGCCAGTCACCAGTGGCGTCCCCCAGGGATCAGTGCTGGGCCCCATCCTCTTTAACATCTTCATTGATGATCTGGATGAGGGGGTTGAGTCAGTCATCAGCAAGTTTGCAGATGACACCAAGTTGGGAACAGATGTTAGTCAGTTAGAGGGTAGAAAGGCTCTGCAGAGGGACCTTGACCGACTGGACAGATGGGCAGAGTCCAATGGGATGGCATTTAATAAGTCTAAGTGCCGGGTGCTGCACTTTGGCCACGGCAACCCCATGCAGAGCTACAGGCTGGGGTCAGAGTGGCTGGAGAGCTGCCAAACAGAGAGGGACCTGGGGGTGCTGATTGACACCCGCCTAAACATGAGCCAGCAGTGTGCCCAGGTGGCCAAGAAGGCCAATGGCATCCTGGCCTGTATTAGGAATAGTGTGGCCAGCAGGAGCAGGGAGGTCATTGTGCCCCTGTACTCTGCATTGGTTAGGCCACACCTTGAGTACTGTGTCCAGTTCTGGGCCCCTCAGTTTAGGAAGGACATCGAGACACTTGAACGTGTCCAGAGAAGGGCAACAAGGCTGGTGAGAGGCCTTGAGCACAAGCCCTATGAGGAGAGGCTGAGGGAGCTGGGATTGTTTAGCCTGGAGAAGAGAAGGATCAGAGGCGACCTCATTGCCCTCTACAACTACCTGAAGGGTGGTTGTAGCCAGGTGGGGGTTGGTCTCTTCTCCCAGGCAACCAGCACCAGAACAAGGGGACACAGTCTCAAGTTGTGTCAGGGGAGGTTTAGACTCGAGGTGAGGAAAAAGTTCTTCACTGAGCGAGTCATTCGTCATTGGAATGGGCTGCCCAGGGAGGTGGTGGAGTCGCCGTCCCTGGAGGTGTTCAAGGGGAGATTGGACGTGGCGCTTGGTGCTATGATCTAGTTGTGAGGTCTGTTGGAACAGGTTGGACTTGATGATCCTTGGGGTCTCTTCCAACCTTAGTTACTGTGATACTGTGATACTGTAATTACTAGAGAGGAAGTCAGTAATAAGATGGGTAGTAGTCGCTGAAGAAGAGAAACAGCTGTGTTTACTAAACAGGAAAACATGTTTCTTAGGACTGGCTTAAGCTGTGACTAACTGAACCTTTTTTCCATCACTGAGGGGTTGTATAAATGGCAGTTAGGCTAGCATTAGCAGTGTGGCATAATCCAAAGGGTACAATTTCACAGAATCACACAGAATCACCAAGGTTGGAAGAGACCTCAAAGATCATGGAGTCCAACCTGTCAGCACAGACCTCATGACTAAACCATGGCACTAAGTGCCATGTCCAATCCCCTCTTGAACACCTCCAGGGATGCCTCCTTTCTTAAAAAAAACCATTTCCATACTATTGTGTGGGTCATCACTTTCTGCTGTAGAAAGGATTTTCACTAACACCACGATATTTTATTGGTTTCAATTTCATTCAGTATCAAGATCAGAAGGTGTGGTGTGACTATGCTTGGAGAAAGTCAGAAAGCCTCAGGAATGTTGAATTCTAGACTAATGCAGTAAACCAAAAAGACAGTGAGCATAGAAAAAAAAAAAAAAGAATTGTTAGATATTCTGTTTTAAAAAGTGTAAAAAGAACAAATTTGCACACTCAGTCTTCACTTTTAGGTCCTTTGTCTATTATGGAGCCTTGTAATGGCTTCCAATAAAGATGGAAAGTTGTTACGGAAATCTCAGAGACTTTTTGGCTTGTTTTATTCTTGGTTTTGTTTGTTGGTTTGTTTATTGTTTTTTTTATTTTATGTGTTTTCTTTGAAGTTTTAATATTTTTGGTTGATTTGTTTTGTGGGTTTTGTTTGTATTTATTTATTTGGTTTGGTTTGGTTTTGTGTGTTTTTTATGTGGTCTGCTGTTGAAGGGACATTTGAAATTATTAAAAATAAGTCAAAACTTGATGCAGTGAAGTTACAAAAGCATTGAACAGACCATAAAGACTTGTAAAATATTTGGAGGATCCTGGTGTGCTAATAGCAAAAGCCTTTTCTCCATCACATCTACATTTTTCTCAAGAAATTGCCTCTTGTCTGGCAGAAAACTGACTTCATCATAATCTTTGCCTGCAGAGCCAATTGCAGGTCTAGTCCCAATGTATTCATGTGCACACAGTTTTCTTTCATCTGGTCCCTCACATTACCTTCCTCACCTAAATCAGTGGGAGGATTTGGCTTGAGCAGTAGCTTTGGGTCCGGACAGCATAACCTGATCTCTAAAATTTCAAATGAATGTCTGGAAAATAAGATTCTTACAATAACATATGGCCACAGTGTTCTTTTCTCTTCACCCAGAGCCTTGTTGTCACCCAATTATTCATTCTGCTCAACTTCAAAGCTTTCCTTTCCCTCTTGCTATCTAAAATCCTTTCTCATGAGTAGCATTCCTTGCCATATTCCACTATCATGGCTGGGCTATTTGAAGATAACATCCAGTTTCCACTTTCAAACAGAAGACCACAGCTCCTAGTTCCAGAGGTGGAAGTCTTCATTTTAATAATGCATTTCCAAGATCATCATTTGCTGGTGATCAGTCTGCATCTAGCTGGTTTTAGTAACACACTTCTGTCCTGAAATTCCCTCCTTCATAGTTGTCTGAGACACAGCAGCGGCCATTGGTGATTTCAGTCAGATTGCTTCCCCTTGCATGCAAAGAACCAATAAAACTACAATAAATTTAAGAGATCTTTCATGGCACAACTCACCCTTCCATAGCAATCACATTTTTATGTCTGTCTCTTCAGATAATTCCTCTTCCTCTTTCTGTATCCATATCTCCTAATTTTTTCCATCACTGCAATCCCCTTGTAGTCACCTACATCTGCATGTCCAGAACCAGTAGTGGTTGTGTAACTGTTTGCAGTAATTTCTCACTATCTTACTATATGAGGGAGACAGTCTGGTAGTGTGACTGCTACAAAGATCAATAACTTATTTTGTGCCAGTTTTACTACAAAAGTTCTGCCTTTTATATGGGAAAGCACTGCCTCACAGGCAGTGGCCCAAACGCTGTGTGATACGCATTCTGTAACCCTACAAACCACATGTTGAACAAAAGCTAGCAGACAAATCAATTCAGTGCACTACTACAAGGTCTGGGAGTAAAATCAGCTATTTGGCAGCTTAAAAGGCTCCATAACTAACAGAATCCTTTTAACTCACTGACAGAAAGTAAAACACTTGTGTTTTTTTGCTGCCTGATCAGTGACTATCTGAGCACATTGCTGTGATTTAATTTGTAATGATGCAGCTGCAATGGACAAGCCACTATAAAACTTTTGGGTCAGGATATTGACAAAGAACTGGTGCTGAAGTTTCATTACAACTTTGTTCATTTCCTACCCAGTCATTACCAGTATATCTTATTGACAGTGGCAGCCCTGGTGCTCTAACTTCTCAAGTCAGAAAATCTTTTCTGAACTTAACTTCAGTAAGTGAGCGTTGGTTTGGTTCATTTGTTTTGTTCCGCCGTTTCAGTTAGGAAGCTTTCCTTCAGTCTCTTAGCTAACTTGCACAATACTTCCATGAACATTTCACATCATCTCTCAACAAATGGCATGAAGTAAGCCGACATTCAGAGCCATTTATCTGAGGTTATTAGGGGTGCAGGGTGAATTACTCTAGATAGAATTAATGTGGAGGGGCTTGCAGCTCTAAAAGGTGCACTCCTACTGACAAACCAGATGTTTTCATTTGTGTGTTCCCCATCATGTGCTGATGCAAACTCTGCTGGGACTGGCATGTTTTATCGCAGTAAAGACTACTGGGAAGTGGTTTCACTCATTAATTCTGTGTTATTTGGTCCCAGATGAACATACAATAGGAATAGGCTGCCCAGGGAGGTGGTGGAGTCACCATCTCTGGAGATGTTTAGGAGGAGACTTGATGGGGTGGTTGGTGGTTTAGCTGATTAGATCGTGTTGGGTGATAGGTTGGACGCAGTGATCTTGAAGGTCTTTTCCCACCTGGTCTGTTCTATTCTATTCTATTCTATTCTATTCTATTCTATTCTATTCTATTCTATTCTATTCTATTCTATTCTATTCTATTCAGCTGAGTCCTGTGATAGGATAAGGGACAATGAGTACAAATTGGAGCACAGGAAATTTCATCTCAGAATCAGCAACAACTATTCTTTCTATTCTATTCTATTCTATTCTATTCTATTCTATTCTAGTCTAGTCTAGTCTAGTCTAGTCTAGTCTAGTCTAGTCTAGTCTACAATATTTAATGTGCGGTCATCAATAATATTGGCAAACCTTTAAAGCAAAAATATCCATTACTATTTCTGCATTCAAATCTGTCACACCTCTGACAGAAACTGCTTTAGCATTGGGAAAAGTACTTAGCACATATATATCTTTGTTCCGTTTCACTCTGTTGTAGTTGCATGGTCAGATACAATGGGACTCTGATGTGTTAATTACAGAGCATATAAGAAAGTTCAGTGGTTTCTAAAAGTGGATATCATGAAAAGGTTGTCTGTGACAGAGCAAGAGGACAGTCTCAAGCTGCACCAAGGGAGGTTTAGGCTGGATGTTAGGAAGAAGTTCTTCCCAGAAAGAGAGATTGGCCATTGGAATGTGCTGCCCAGGGAGGTGGTGGAGTCACCATCTGTGGAAGTGTTTAAGAGGAGACTGGATGTGGCACTTGGTGCCATGGTCTAGTCGTGAGGTCTGTGGAGACAGGTTGGACACGATTATCCTTGGGGTCTATCCTTGGGAGCTATGATTCAGTTGTTTAGATGGTGTTGGGTGATAGATCGGACTTGATGATCTCAAAGGTCTTTTCCAACCTGGTTAATTCTGTATTCTGTATTCTCCGTTCTGGAAGGATGTTTCTCTAATTACACATATATCTAAAAGCAAGTCACAGCTGATGAAAATAAATGTGTGGTGGTGGTGGGTTTTCTGCAGTCTCTGATCCAAGTAGCTTATATAACTCTCTTTATATATCTAGTGTATTTATTCTGCTGTTCTAATATATTCTATTCTGATATTTGGTTAAATAAAAGCCTTTGCTGTTCCTTACTCTTTTTTTTCCTGTAGAACAGTGTAGTGTTGTACTTCAGCATATATGCATACATTATCTGTGAAAGATTTTGTGCAAGAAGGCATCATCAGTCAAAATGCTTTTTCTTTCTTTCTTTCTTTCTTTCTTTCTTTCCTCCTTTCTTTCTTTTTCTTTCTTTCTTTCCTCCTTTCTCTTTCTTTCTTTTTCTTTCTTTCTTTCTTTCTTTCTTTCTTTCTTTCTTTCTTTCTTTCTTTTCTTTCTTTCTTTCTTTCTTTCTTTCTTTCTTTCTTTCTTTCTTTCTTTCTTTCCTCCTTTCTTTCCTCCTTTCTTTCCTTCTTTCTTTCTTTCTTTCTCTTTCTTTCTTTCTTTCTTTCTTTCTTTCTTTCTTTCTTTCTTTCTTTCTTTCTTTCTTTCTTTCTTTCTTTCTTTCTTTCTTTCCTTCTTTCTTTCCTCCTTTCTTTCCTCCTTTCTTTCTTTCTTTCCTTCTTTCCTTCTTTCCTTCTTTCTGTCTTTCCTTCTTTCCCTTTTTCTTTCTTTCTTCCTTCCTTTCTTACTTTTAAAATTTGTATTCTCTCATGGAAAGGAATTTGCAGACTTTCCTATTGAAAAGGATTCACAGGCTCTGTACACCTCTATAATTCCTACATAGACAGCAGTGGGCTCTCGAGCAATTGTACTTTTCTCTAGACCCATTCTTTGGATGAAAAAGAATATATGGTTAAGCACAGATGATGAAGTAAAATACTCTATCTGGTGCAACAAATTGCAGCCTCTGGTTAGGACACAGGAGAAGTCATTGTTTTAAATAAAGAAAATGAGGTCATTTAGGGGCTAAGTGCCTTTAGGAACAGCAAAGTTACAGACCTCCAGGGAGGCCAGAGTGTCCAGGAGGTGGACCAGAAGGTGTATTTCCTACCCATAAGCCTGTATCCCTATAAAACTGGTTACAAAGTCGGGTTTCTTCCCTTTTCCCTCCCTCTATTCTCCTGGGAAGCACACACAGGCTCTAATCTCTTGCAGGGGAGGACTGGTGTCAGCCTTAGCAATGCTGCCAATTAGGCCTGGATCTGCCTAATTGGGGCCTGGAGCAGCCATGTTGAATTTTTGCTGCATTACGATGGTGTGGCATGGAGGATGGAGAGGCATGGTAGGGATAGGGGATGTGAAGACTTAGGTTTGTGTGGCCTGGGTTTAAAGGGAGGGTTGTGTAAAGCTTTGGCTTAATGAGCTTCTGTGTTAAACCCAGACCATGCATATTTTTATTGTGGTTTATATGCTTTGTACTGCTGTATACAGTTGTGAATAGCACTTCCATTTGATCTTTCCAACACTGTCCAATCCTTTGTATGAACTTTATTAATATTTTGCCCCTTTTGGAAGAGGTAAAAGAGCAATCTTTCTTGTTTATTAAACCAAGACAGAAAAAGAAGCAACAGCACCTTGATGCATCAAAATCCCATCTTCCTCTTGCTGCTGGTGCAGGAGCCACTGATGCACATGAATCTTCGTGTCATCAGGGGATGGCTCTTTTCTCTTTGACTGGCTGCATCCTCCTGCAGCTTAGGGTATTCAGACAAGCCCCTAAAATCCCAAGAGGGAGCACAAGGGAAGACAGTCATTACTCACAGGTTGTGAAGAAGAAAACTGTTTCTGTTTCCTTCTCACAGAATCACAGAATCAACCAGGTTGAAAAAGAACTGAGAGATCATCAAGCCCAACCTATTACCTAATACCTAACATTTCATGACTCCAAATGGCACATCAAATCAATCTATTTTTTTAACACCTCCAGGGACAGTGACTCCACCACCTCCCTGGGCAGCACATCCTGATGGCCAATCACTCTTTCTGTGAAGAACTTCTTTCTAACATCCAGCCTAAACCTTCCCTGGCACAGCTTGAGGCTGTGTCCTCTTGTTCTGCTGCTGGTTGCCTGAGAGAAGAGACTAATCCACACCTGTCTGCCACCTCCTTTCAGCTAGTTGTAGAAAGCAATAATGTCTCCCCTGAGCCTCCTCTTCTCCTAGCTAAACAACCCCTCTCATTGTCACACCTCTCATTCATAACTCCTCTCATTCTCACACCTTGGCCACAAACCTGACACTGGTCACTAACAGCAACATGTTTAAAACTCCTGTTGGGAACAGCACAAATTAATGGCAAAAATTAAGACCATAAATATTGCCAGCATCTTATTTTAGCTTATTTTTAACTTTGTAAACACTTTTTTTTGTGGAAAATAACTTGAGATCTAGACAGGAAGTATTTTAAGATCCACTCATTAGTGTAAATCCAGATTCAGCTGTGCATTCATTTCATGAATTAAAAAATCTTAATTTTGACACCCACAGTTCTGTTTTCCTGTATATCAAAAGATTTACATTCTTAAAACCAGTGATCCCTTTGAGAGGATTCACTGAGGCATGCAGTTAACAGCATTTGGTTGACCCAGCTGACCTGTGTGCTGGTACAGCTTCACTGAAACATATCACAATTGGATCAAATTAAGCCAAAGGAGGACTTCTGGCAGAAAATATTAATTCCCTGTAATTCTGAGGAGACAGTGCATGAGCATTTTACAGGGATTGACAGCTGGGTTTGAAGGATTATAATCAGGATGCAACTAGAGGGATTCTGTGCACTGGGTACTGCAGTCAATTGCTCACTTCTGGTTCCAATTAACAATCTTCCAGGGACAGTCAGATAGAGCCTCCACCGGTGTGCATCCGCATAGCTGCACTGAAGTGAGGAGAGCAGCACCATTCATCTGCACAAGCTTATTTTCTCACTTGGGGCAAACAACATGTTAATGAAATCCACAGGACATAATAAATTGGGAAAACTTATGAACATCAATAAGGATAAAGAAATAATAAAAAGTCAGCCAAATGAAATAAGATATCTCAATGGAAGACTAAAAGAGATTCTAAGCTGGAAAATACAAACAAATATCTCTTGGGGGAAAAAAATATTGCTGATATTATGCTTGGCAATAGAAAGAAAAACTTAAGAAGTGGTAATTGTGTGCAATTTGGAGGAAGTGTTCAGTCTGGAATGTGACCCTCAGTGCTCATTGACTTTCAATAGGATTGGGATGCTATCTCCACTCTGTACAGTCAAAAATCAATCCAACATCTGACAGTAATATATGGTGGAGCTTCCAGGTTTATTTTAGAATACATAGAATACATAGAATAAACCAGGTTGGAAGAGACCTTCAAGATTAATAAATAAATAAGTAAATAGTGGAATACAGACTGCAAAACATCAGATTTGCTTTTAGGAACAGGAGAAAATGAGTCCAGATCTCACCAGAGAGAATCTTTGTGCATCCAGAATACTGTTTGTGCTTCTGGAGAAATCCTCTAATTTCAAACAATCAAGCAGAATACATTTATTATGAGAAGGAATTAAGTTCCTTTCCAAATGCACCCCTTGATGCATCCTGTAATGCCAGAACAATGAGACAGTTTGGGCAAGGTATACTATGCATTTTGAATGTTACATCTCATTGTCTACTTCTTCCTGACATAGAATAGAATTAACCAGGTTGGAAAAGCCCTTTGAGATCATTGAGTCCAACCTATCTTCCAACACCATCTAATCAACTAAACCATGGCACCAAGTGCCTCATCCAGTCTCTTCGGAAACACCTCCAGTGATGGTGACTCCACCACCTCCCTGGGCAGCACATTCCAATGGCCAATCACTCTTTCTGGGAAGAATTTCTTCCTAACATCCAGCCTAAACCTCCCCTGGTGCAGCTTGAGACTGTGTCCTCTTCTTCTGGTGCTGGTTGCCTGGGAGAAGAGACCAAATTCCTCCTGGCTACAACCTCTCTTCAGGTAGTTGTAGACAGCAGTAAGGTCTCCCCTGAGCCTCCTCTTCTCCAGGCTAAGCAATCCCAGCTCCCTCAGCCTCTCTTCATAGGGCTTGTGCCCCAAACCCCTCCCCAGCTTTGTTGCCCTTCACTGGACACGTTCCAGCAACTCGACATCTTTCCTGTGGGGCCCAGAACTGGACACAGTACTCAAGGTGTGGCCTAACCAGTGCTGAGTACAGGGCAGAATGACCTCCCTGCTTCTGCTGGCCACACTGTTCCTGATGTAGGCCAGGATGCCATTAGCCTTCTTGGCCACCTGGGCACACTGCAGGCTCATGTTCAGCCAGCTGTCAACCAGCACCCCCAGGTACCTTTCTGCCTGGCTGCTCTCCAGCCTGTAGCACTGCCTGAGGTTGTTGTGGCCAATGTGTAGAATCTGGCACTTGGATGTGTTAAATCTCATGCCAATGGACTCTGCCTATCTGTCCAGCCTGTCAAGATCCCTCTGCAGAACTCTTCTACCTTCTAACAGATCAACACCTGCCCCCAACTTGGTGTCATCTGAAAACTTACTGATGATGGACTCAATCCCCTCATCCAGATCATCAGTAACGATATGAAAGATAATGGGGCCCAGCACTGAACCCTGGGGGACACCACTAGTGCCTGGCTGCCAGCTGGATGTGACACCATTCACCACCACTCTCTGGGCTCTGCCCTCCAGCCAGTTCCTAACCCAGCATAGAGTAATGGTCTGGAAACCACAGGAATCTGTGGCTAAGGACAGTATGATCTCAAAAGTACATGTTACTAATGTATGGCAAATAATAGGTGTCTGGACAGGCTGATATTATCTGCTCAACATCAGCTTTTAAAGCAAGCACACAGAAGGACAGCCTCAGCTCATTAACTTGCAGAAAGCTTTTACAAAGCAGAGATACATTTTTTTGGTTGCTAAGATTCCTGTTTCTCAGAAAGGGACTCAAAATGGATGTGAAATGGGATTAATAGAGAAGATCCTTAACACTATATGTTTTAAGAAATTATAAATCTGAAACAGGATCTACTTCTAGCTGGCTTCTGGTTCACCCACCCCATGTGTCTTTGAAAGCTTAACAGATAATGTGCGTTTTTTTCTTCCAGATTGTTCTATGGACCATGTAGAATGGGAGACACTCATGTCTACCTCTCTATACCTCTGCTTTCTCATCTCTAAGATAAAGAGGATGTTATATAACAAGCCTACTTTTTTCCCCTTAGGCATTATTTTAATATATAATTGGCTTTCACATTCAAAACTTCCCATTATCTACTTAAAAAACACCACAAGAAACCAAAACAAAACAACTACCCCCCAAAAAAACCCCAACAAACAAAAACTATAACAAAACCCCACAAATACAAGAACAACCAAATACTTTTTTGGTTGATTGGTTGGTTGGTTTGTTTTTACAGCAATACATTACCTGTGAAAGATATGGAGGATGCTAAGAAGAGCAAAGAGGAGGTGTAGACAGTGGCTCTCTGTAGCTTGCTGGGGATACTAACATTTTATTTTTCTTTTTTTCACTATAATGTGGGCAGGTTTTCTGTAATTTTAGAAGACAACTTTCTGTTCTGTAATATTTTTCCCTTTCTGAATCTTTCAGCATGCATATGGTTCTAATGTTCCTTTCTGGATACTGGTATTTAAGCTTTCCTTACATCCCTCACACATTTTTAAGCTTTTGCATTAGTAGCTCTCTAATTTCTTACACCTAAGCCTCCCCTCCAGGCCACCCCCAACTGCTGTTTGTCTCTATGCATACTCCTGGCTTTTGATCATCAGAACTGCTCTGATGTTCTGTGGCACAGCCTTCAAATGTTTACGCTCAGTAATCTGTTCCTCTTTCCAGCAGGCAGCAGCAGCAGCACTTTGTCTCCTCCTCAGCGAGGCTGGGCTGCACATTGCTGGATCAATTAGCTGACAGTGAGAAGTGGAACAAAGCATGCTTCCTATGTTTTGTAAGATGCCACAGGTCATTGGCAAAAATCAACCACTGGGTGACTTTCAGTGACAACAATAAACCTACAGGCTGAGGGCAAAGGAAGTGTTTTTGCTTACAAATACTTAGATTCTCACTGTGAGTCAACACAGTGACCTGACCGGAGCTGAAAGTCTTACCAATCTCTATCAAGTTAGACAGAAATGTTACTCTCTTGGAAAGACCCTTCTTCTCTCTTTTCCTGTGCTACCTAACTACCTCTGGGCTCTCAGTCAGAAATTCTGTGCCCTTCCCTTTTCTTTATTCTCTTGTGAAAATCTGCTGGAAGAACTGCCAGGACCCTGATCATTGTATGTGGGAGAAGGCTGATTTTGGAGAAAGTGGACTTGAATGATTAGATTTTCTGAGTTCATATGATCTGAGGTCAGCCCAGAAGTGATTTGGGAGGGCAGATGATGGTTTGTTCCTTATTCAGGTCTCAGCTTCTAAAATTCTTCTACCTAGCTGCAATGTAGGACAAAAGACCTCCACAGAGAATACCTTACCTTTGAGTCAGGTCCTGGGGCAAGACAAAATGTTCTTACAAGAATCTAGGACACCAGTTCTAAGACTGATGAACCCAGTGGGCAGACCCAGGCACCCAGAAATGGATAGGAGGAGTGGGAGGATGATTTCGATGCTGAATGATATTGGTTGTCATGGAGCTGTGAAAGTCCTGCTAGGCAACCAGCAGCAAAAATGGCTTAAAGGGACCATGAAGTAGACACCGAGTTTCTTCTTTGCATTATTTTCCCCCATAGCAAATGTACTCATCTTGCAGAAAAGGGAAGAGTTTTTCACCTAACAAACATTCAAAGTCTTAAGAGACCTCATCTTAATAACAGGATCTCCTGACTCAGATATTCTTCTATGTATCTCATGAGTAATGGCATTCAGATTCTTTGTTTCTCATCTCTCTCCTGGAATTTTCTCCAGTTTGGATGAGATCCACCAGACAAATCAGCACTGGTCTTGTTACAAATCCCTAAGCCTTGATGTCATCCAGGATAGGGATGAGCTACATATTTGAAAATTAAAGGGGGGAAACAAAATCAATGGATTGAAGGCAATGATCTCTTAGTTGTTCATTGTCCAACAGCTATGAAATGTACAGTCTGAGAGACTATGAGGCATGACAAACTTCCATGGATTTTGATGGCATCCCCAGAGGTTTAGCATTTTAGAGTGTGACCTGAAATCATTAAATCTTTGCAGAGAAATCTCTTCTGGTCCAAGTTATTTCCTCCTTCCAAAGTGTTGCCTTGAAGTTTTCCATTTCTCTTCAGTTCATCACTGACTCCCTTGGCACAAAGACTTTTTTGTTACTACTTCTGAAGGATGCTGTTTAAGACCAAAATGGTTTCACAATGTATTCTTTATTTCTTACCAGGTACACTATACTGCATTTTAAGCAATGTTTTTAAAAACAGTACTCAAACCCTATGAAAAATCTGACTTGGACTGTTGGAGATGTAATGCTTAACCTTATTTACCCAGGACAGTAGTATATTCAGAACAGTATTCAGGGGTATATTCAGAACAGTAAAAATATCTTTCTTGTGCCCTTTTCCTAAGATTGCTCTGTATGAACAGTCAGTTCAAAATCCCTCTATAAATTCTTATTTAAGCTATATCACAATATTCCTGGTAACATTTCTTTTTCTTAGTCTGTCTTGACTGTAAATGGTGTCTTAAATAATTCATCCAACTGCCATACATTCAGCATTATTATTGCTACTCTTTAATATTTCTGGACAGTGTTTGGAGCTGTAGAGGCAGAGATAAGTTCTACATTTCAATACAGACTCCTATTGTGGTGTTGTTTTGGTTTTTTTTCCTGAGTCTGGAGTATGCTGTTTGCTTTTGATTTGAGTAAAGCAGCTCTTTTGTTGGAAAGAGAAAAATATCAGAGCTCACAAACTCTGAGCATTTGAGTGATTTTTCATCTTAAAGTGGAGAAAACTATTGCTGTATGATTCAAGAGAGTAAAGAGGAGTGCTTCAGTCCTTATGTCTGAGTGTCAGCAGCACAGCCCAATTTCAACTATCCCTTACATTTTGCCCATTATGTTCCTGTTTTAAACTTCATCATAGAATGCTGCAGGTTGCAGGGGATCTGCAAAGTGTTTCAACAATGAACAAAGCCTAACTTTCTCCTTATGAGTTTGGTCTGGTGCAGGTGTCTGTTAGGGTACCAATGGAGGTATGTCCAGTCATTGCAATAATCCCATAGAGTTTTGTTACAGTGTGGTGTCTGAATAGGTAGGTAACACCAAATATAAATGGTAACATGACTTTATCTCTTCTTTGCACCTGTCTTATCAATTCCTTAAACTGAGTTCATAGTCCCAGCTGTGCACATACAGAAAAGTGAATTATCATGGCTGCCACCTCAATATCCCTAGCTACAATGAGTTAGTAGTACTGTAACCTAGTCATTTACATATCTGGTGTGAGTTCACTTCAACATGAGATCATTGGTTTTTTACATCATAGAATCATAGAATCAACCAGGTAGGTAGAGACCTCCAAGATCATCCAGTCCAATCTACCACCCAGCCCTATAGAGTAGAATAGAATAGAATAGAATAGAATAGAATAGAATAGAATAGAATAGAATAGAATAGAATAGAATAGAATAGAATAGACCAGGTTGGAAGAGACCTTCAAGATCATTGCATCCAACCCATCAACCAATCCAACCCACCTAAACAACTAACCCATGGCACCAAGCACCCCATCAAGTCTCCTCCTGAACACCTCCAATGATGGCAACTCCACCACCTCCCCAGGCAGCCCATTCCAATGGGCAATCACTCTCTCTGTATAGAACTTCTTCCTCACATCCAACCTAAACCTCCCCTGGCACAGCCTGGGACTGTGTTCTCTTGTTCTGGTACTGGCTGCCTGGGAGAAGAGACCATCATCCTTCTGTCTACAACCTCCCTTCAGGTAGTTGTAGAGAGTGATAAAGTCACCCCTGAGTCTCCTCTCCAGGCTAAACAACCCCAGCTCCCTCAGTCTTTCCTCATAGGGCTTGTGTTCTAAACCCCTCACCAACTTCGTTGCCCTTCTCTGGACTCTCCAATCAACTAGACCATGCCAGTCTTTTCTTGAAGACCTTCAAGGATGGTGATTCCACCACCTCCCTGGGCAGCCCACTGCAATGGCCAATCACTCTCTCTGTGAAGAACTTCTTCCTAGTATCCAGCCTAAACTTCCCCTGGTGCAGCTTGAGACTGTGTCCCCTCGTTTTGTTGTTGGTTGCCTGGGAGAACAGACCGACCCCCACATGGCTACAAACTTCCATCAGGTAGTTTTAGACAGCAATGAGGTCTCCTCTGAGCATCCTCTACTCCAGGCTAAGCAATTCCAGCTCCCTCAGCCTCTCCTCATAGGACTTGTGCTCCAAACCCCTCAACAGTTTTGTCACCCTTCTCTGGACACGTTCCAGTACCTCAACATCTCTCTTGAATTGAGTGGCCCAGAACTGGACACAGTACTCAAGGTGTGGTCTGACCAGTGCCAAGTACAGGGGAAGAATAACCTCCCTTGTCCTGCTAATCACACTATTTCTGATGCAGGCCAGGATGCCACTGGCCTTCTTGGCTACCTGGGCACACTTCTGGCTCATGCTCAGTCTATTATCTACTTTCTTCTCTGTTGTTCTAGATGAGTATTACCTATAGCAGGGCACCTTTCCCTTCAGACCCTTGTGTACTGTATCGCCTCCTTCTAGTGGAACAGAAAGCAAATGGACATTGTTAATAAAGCACCTTTGTAAGTAGTCAGCATATACTTTAATTCTAGATGCCATATATGCTGAATTAGTAAGTGCCTGCTGTGGTTAGAGGAGCTTTGGCGTTCAGAATTGATTCAAAATTATTTATTCATGAGATACACAGGCTAGTCAGATGCTTGTGTGGATCTAGCATTCAAGGGGAAATGCTGCATGCCACCCACAGACTTATCTACACATCTCCTTTCCCCAATTCAAAACTTCAAAGTAGGAATCTCAATGATTGAAGATTTATTCACTCTGTGCTCAACTTTTCTACAACATATGTTCCTATTGATATAAACAAAATTAGTCAGACTATTCATGTTAAATATGTGCTCAAGTATTTACTGGCAACAGCTCTGAGACAATACACAAGAATTAGTGTTACCCACCTCTCCTTGTGAAAGTATATTTTTATTTATCAAAGGGCTCAACAGTTCTGGAACACCTGAAGGATGTGCAAATATGCTGCTGAATATTTTTGTTTAGAAATAGATAAATGTCTAACCATAAACCCAAACCATTCTAGGAATCTATGAAATCCTAAAAATATATTAAGGTTGTTCTTACTTAAAAAACAATAGATAGGGAAACTAAGCATGATAGTTGACACAATAAATTTTAGTGACAGAATGAGGTATATTGTTGATCCAAGAGCCTGGTAGTTAATGTATTCTCCAAGAATAAGCAACAAACAGGTTAATTTACTCAGTCTGGCATCTCTTGAGCCCACTCCCAGGTTTCACCTTCTTAAAGCTGCCTTCTGTACATTCAGGATTTCACACCTTTCATCTCTCCTTTTGATGTCCTCTTGCAAGAGCAGCCCCATACCCTTCTGGAAGGTGTGATAGAATAGAATAGAATAGAATAGAATAGAATAGAATAGAATAGAATAGAATAGAATAGAATAGAATAGAATAGAATAGAATAGAATGGAATAGAATGGAATAGAATAGAATAGAATACAATACAATACAATACAATACAACAGAATAAACCAGGTTGGAAGAGACCTTCAAGATCATCACGTCCAACCCATCATCCAACACCATCTAATCAACTAAACCATGGCACCAAGCACCCCATCAAGTCTCCTCCTGAACACATCCAATGATGGTGACTCCACCACCTGCCTGGGCAGCACATTCCAATGGGCAATCACTCTCTCTGTGAAGAATTTCTTCCTAACATCCAGCCTGAACCTTCCCTGGTGCAGCTTGAGACTGTGTCCTCTTGTTCTGGTGCTGGTTGCCTGGGACAAGAGACCAACCCCCACCTGTCTACAACCTCCCTTCAGGTAGTTGTAGAGAGCAAGAAGGTCTTCCTTGAGCCTCCCCTTCTCCAGGCTAAGCAACCCCAGCTCTCTCAGCCTCTCCTCACAGGGCTGTGCTCCAGACCCCTCCCCAGATTTGTTGTCCTTCTCTGGACACGTTCCAGCAAGTCAACATCTTTCCTAAACTGAGGGGCCCAGAACTGGACACAGTACTCAGGGTGTGGCCTAACTAGTACCTACCTCTGCCCAGGCTTCAGTAAATATTCCTTTTGAAAACTGGTAGAGCTTCTCTGTGAAAGGTCACTCAAATTCTCCTTCTCCTTCAATTTTAATGGAAGCACATAAAGATGAACACAATTAATGGACTTTTAACCAGCTGAGCTGAACCTAGATCAGAATGTGCTTTCACATTTCAAGTTCTGGCAAGTAACAATGAGTCTTCAAACACCCATTAAAAAGTGCCTTTGGTTGGTTGGGTGGGTGTTTTTTCTTTTTTGTTTGTTTGTTTGTTGGGTTGGGGTTTTTTTTGAGGGGGGTGTTGGTTGGTTGCTTTTTTTTAAATATTGCAACCTATTTTTCAAATTGTTATTTATTTCCTGACATAGAGAGGCCTTTTCATTGCCATGATGTTCCCATGATGATAGAAATTGCACACAACTTCCCAGAACTTCTGAAAAACCTCCAAACATCATTATTCTTTATAAATAGCAGTGCTATGGTCAGGGTCTTCTTCACAAAACTGACTCTTGGTTTCAAAGAATTGCTGAGGTTTTTCAGGAAGCTTCCCACGCTGCTGAGCAAATGTAACAGTCTTCATTTAGGCAAACCCAAGAAAATTAGTCTTAATTCCTGAACCAAATTCTTCAGAATGATTTTTCCTGTAAGACACAAGGCACTGCTGATGTACAAGTAGACCCCCCTTGGGACGTATTTTGCTTCTGGTTGTGGCAGACATGTGGTTAAGCAGTCACCCAAATGTTCTCCTACATAAGGCCCTCCATTTCCTTAGGAGAGAATTCCTGTTTTTGTTGAGGGACTGACTTCAGCTTACCTGATCAGTGTTATACTGGTAATAGTGACATTGGAATGTGCTGCCCAGGGAGGTGGTGGAGTCACTATCACTGGAGGTGTTTAAGAAGAGACTGGATGGGGCCCTTGGTGCCATGGTTTAGTTGATCATATAGTGTTGGGTGATATGTTGGACTTGATGATCTTGAAGGTCTTTTCCAACCTGGTTAATTACTATTCTATTCTATTCTATTCTATTCTATTCTATTTGTGTGACACACGTGTGGACATTTTTGAGGAGCTCCTTTTTACTTAACTTAGCCATAGCCTGCTGATGCCAGGCTGTGGTTCACTGTTAAAACACAAAGAACTTTCTTAGTGATTCTAATGATTGTTGTGGTGGTCTGTGTCTCCAGCACTCATTTCTCTGGCTTTTCATTGATACTAATATAGAGCAATTTAGGCCCTCAGAAATAGGTGGGTAATATATGACTTTAAAACTGGATTCTACCACACTAATACCTCTTCACTTTCTTGTTGTTTTCAGTGGGTGGATTCAGGTGGACAAATACTTGAGACGTATAAAAGAATAATTTTCTTTTCTTCTTTATGTTTCTCTTCTGTGTTTTTGTCATTTGGTTTGGTTTGCTTTTTGCTGTTATTGTTGTTCTATTGTAATATGCAATCATGGTTAGATCCACACAGAGAGAGAGAGAAAATGAGAACCACAACCACTGTGCTCTTCATACCCTAATTTAGACATCTTACAGAAAGTTTTGGGTTGAAGGATTCTCAGAAAGTTCTTCAAATCTAAATAGATTGATCTGAACAGATAGATAGATCTGAACAAATATTTCTTGAGTCCAATGGAAGCTGGACAGGACCTTGCATCTCTGGAGAAGATAGGACAATCACACAAAGGTATATTTCTTTCAGTACTTGAATAAAGATCAGGGTCTCAAGAAGTTCAAGTCATCAAAGTCTGAAGCTGCAGTTCTTAAAACTGAATGATAAGACTGATGATGTCTATTAAGGATAGTTATTGAGGGGGAAAGAGCCACTTTACTGGATGTTGGGTCTATCTCATAGCACACTTTGCATAGGGTAAACATAATTTATATTAAAACCCTCGTTGATTTTGATCAGAAAGACTGACGCTTCCCTGAAAACTCCACAAGCCCTAGAAAGAGGCTGTAAAGTCCTCGTGGACAGGGAATAGAATATGAAATTTGACTCTATGTCAGCATTGTGAACACAAACAAACAAACAAACAAATAATCAAAAGCCCTTTGAGTTTTTACATTTTCTAATTGAAATCAAGGAGTAACGCACAGATGCATACACAGATGTTTAGCTACTCATTTTTGGTCCATTGTTTCCAAATTCTATCCTGCATCTTAAATAAAGGATTTTGTATCTTTAATAAATGACTGAAAGACCCTCACAGGCTCATCTAAATTTGGGCCAAGTCCCTGGTTTTATAGGGAGGTATTTACATTTAAGGATCTTTGGCTGCTGTCTGACCTAAGTAGCCTAATAAATACACAAAGCTCTGACATATTCTGCCATGAGGAAAAGGGCTCATCAGGAGAAAAAGATTGAATGTAACTTCATGTCATTCTCAGCTGGAATAACTTGTGTTCTTCAGCATCTGCAGCTCTGTATTGGCTCAGGATTTCTTTGGCTAAATACTGATGGGCTTTTCATACCATTTCAGCTCAATCAGAAGCCCAAATGGAAAAGCCACACTGCATGAATTTGTGATGCTCTGTGGAAGGCTTTATGTCTGCCACACCAGCATGAATTAGCATCTTTATAATCTCTTTTACCCTTTGGCAAATATGACAGCTACTCTGTTGGTCCAGATGGCAGAACTCCACTGGCTTGTGTGATCTAAATGTATTTGTAGTTACAGATACTGGGCCTGTTGTTTTTCAGTTCCTTGTCTGCATCAGTTTTGTGGGGTGTTTTTTGAAATCTTGTAAGAACTTAAGAAATTCAAAACTGAAAAAAAAAAAAATCAAACAATCCATAATCTTCTGAGTTAGGTGGCTCTTGCAAACCACACGTGAAGTGGCATTTCACCATAGTTTTCATCTCTATCAACTCGTCACATTAAAATAGCCTGTCTTGTACATCAAACTTGCTGCAAATACACAGCAGACTTATGATGTTTCAGATCCACCACATGTACAGATCCATCCTAACCACCTAACCATCCTTGCACCACACATCCAAGTGATCTGTGTTGCTATGCATGCCCACACTGTCAATAAAATCCAAGAGGCCTTTTGGGACAATGGTTATAAAAAGGCTGATTGCTCATGAAAGAGAATCTGGGGAAGTCAGATTTTCTTCTGTGTCCTATCTAACGCTGAAATGCATTTCTTCCAGCAAAGGTTGCCATGAAAGAAATTCAGCCCTGTGTAGAGAGAACCAAAAGCAGAGAGAATTTTTAACTAGTCTGCAGAAACCTGCAATGGGCCTGGGTGTTACAGAGGAGAGAACTTCATTTTAAAGGTATAGGTTTGGACCTTGCTCATGGACACAGAAACCAACACCAGGAGGTTACAGCAGCTCCAATGAGTCTTAAAAAGAGGGAATCTGGGTGAGAAAACAGGCATCAATGTTTATAGGACTACCGCATTGGATATAACCTGAGATCCATCATTTTGAATGAGAAGCCTGTAGGAAAATGTCACAAACAGATAAAATTATTACATTTTTGTGAATTATTTGGCCACTGTAGCTTTACTGTGGCAGTAAATTTGATATTCTAATGATAGGTTGTTTGGAAAGAATTTGTTATTGGCTCTGAATGTGCTGTATTTCAACTGAAATGAATACCCCCAGTTTCTTGTGCCAAGAATGAAATAACACTGAAACACTTTCTTGATATTATCTGGAATTCCTTTGTCTGCATACATATTTATATTCTTTATTTGGGTCACCTGTGTTACCAAGGGAAAGCCTACATTTATTCTTAAAATATGAACATGAGCTCTAACTTTTGCCAAATCATAGTTTCACGTTGGTTTGCATTAAACATCCAAACCCCACAGAGCAGATCTAAATCATTAGACAAAAGAAGCAGTTTCAGCTTCAGCAGCCTTTGTCTTATTTCATCTAAATAATTATTACTCTGCTAGGGTGTTTAAAATTTATTAATTTTGATAGACCATGCTTTTAACTTACTTATGTGAAAATGCCTAGCTAAAATGCAACACACTGCTTGTGTAGCAGTGTAGAAAGGCAGCACACTAAAGGTACTGGCTATTTCAGGCTGGTGAGCTCTTTAACAGTGGCATTTAGAGTGAGCATTCTATGTCATTTTTTTAACACATATTTCAATCACTGGAACTTTTCTGAGTTCTATACAACACTCTATTCAATTCAGACTGATGAAGTACTGAAGTTTGGCCAACAGATTCCTCAGCAGAACTTGGTAATGGGCAATTAATTGACATGCAGCTAACAGAAATTTGAGACAAACTGCCAGCAGTTGTTCTATGCCATCTTTTCTCTTAGTCACTGGTATTTGTATGTGTCCTTTATAGTGTCTGGTGGCAACCCAGTGACCTCAGAATAATAGCATCATAGAATTATTGAATCATAGAATGGTTTGGGTTGGAAGGGACCTTAAAAGACTACCTGCTTCTGACTCCTCTGCCTTCGACAGGTGCACCTTCCACATGTCCAGGTTGCTCAATGCCTCATCCAACCTTGCCCTGAACAACTCCAGAGATGGGGCATCCACAGCCTCCCTGGGCAACCTGTTTCAGTGTCTCACCACCCTCACTATAAAGAATTTATCTCTAATATCCAGTCAAAATCTGCCCTTTCCAGCTTTAAGCTGTTACCCCTCATCCTATCACTTCCTTCCAGGAAGCCAGACCTTCCAGGACTGGCTTTTAAAATCTGTATCTGTCACGTATCTAGGCCTTACTTCATAAATTCCTTCGGTATCTTAAGGGGAAAAATTCTCTCAGTAATACATTTTAAAAATATTTTCCAAAGCTTTCCCTGATGCCTGAGCTCTTTCTGTACAATTGTCATCAGGAACTTTGTGACTTCTGAAGGAGAAAAGCGTGCACTATAAACAGAACTCCAGAAATTGACAGCATTTGAGTTTACGAGCACAACGCTTTCTGAACAGCAGCAACAGTGAGACATGTGTCACACTGTGGTCTGAACTAGGCTTATCTCACTCATGAAATGTTGTGAAGCTCTCTAGCAACATTTTTGACTCGCAATGGTTACTTTATCAGAACTATAAGCAGTATGTCACGCTTCTCTACATAGCTGTTTGATAGCTAATCCTCATGAATAATAAACAGTAGATGAAAATTACAGTTCTGCTAATCACTACCCAGTAAACCACTTTCAAACCCCAGCATTTTATGAAACATAAATTGAGATTTATTTATTTTTTAAAGACATAATAATAGCTTCTAATTTATTGTGGGGTTTTTTTCCTGAAATAAATTAACATTATTTGAAATCATACCACAAATCTGACCCTTATTTCAGACTTGATTTGCTACACTTCCATCTATTTAGATGGTTAATTGTCTTTGCACTGCAGCACTGTGTCTAAGGATCAGACAAAGGTTTGTATGTAGATTAGGTGAAACATTATACCTTGAACTGAGATTTTTGTTGGCTGGAATAAGGAAATCTATTTGTGTTCACATGGGTATGTGGTGGGCAGGTGGAGTAGGAAAGAGAGTGGTGGCTCATCTTTCCTTGGGGAGACTGAGATAATTGTTCTAAAGGTAGTAGTCTAAGCCACCAGGTACCACCAGGGAAGGAACACTGGGAGACCATTTCTTGTAATAAAAGTGCTTAAGAATCTTGAATTCATGCAGGAAATTCAAAATATTTAAACACTTTTTGGTGATTTCAGGAAATAAAGAGTGAGGGGCCAGATTTTGCTTTTGGGTAACACCATTCAGTTTGGCACTAAGTTGTGGTGTAAAATTAAGATGAAGAGTGAAACTGAACATAAGATATAACTCTACTGAAAAGAAAAGATTCTGCAAAAGACAAACAAAGAAGAACTGTTTTCCTTATATACTAAAGGAAGCAAAGCAGGTTTATATGGGTAAATGCTCCTAGCATTAAACTTTTACTCTCAGGTTGGCACCAGGATTAGAATTAAATAATTAAAGCATGTGGGTATAAACCTGTGTATTTCCTCAGAGCAGTGAATCCAGACGCAGTGTGGTCTAAATCCCTTATAAACAAGGGAAGCATTTTTCATAGTGTAATTAGCTGATTAATCAATAATTGTGTAATTACTTAGTTACATAACGCAATACACAGTCTGAATTTCCTTCTCACAGACCACTACAAATGGCATACTTGCAATACCTGTGAAAGGAAGTCACAAAAGGGAGATAGGCTCGGAGGTTTATGAGACAATAAAGTTTAATTGGCTGTATTCCATTAAGATTAACAAATTTCCATATAAAAGCACCAAACACTAAGCTTTGCAGATCTTCTTAGCTATAATTCTATTTACCTTGTAAAGTCTGCTTATGTAAGCATACTCTGCCTATCAGATGGATACCAGCTTGCAAAGCTTCAGCTTTTTCTCTTCTTAGGATACCAAGAGTGCTGTCTGGGTTTTATGCCTTGGTTCTCTCTTGCTTTCAATTCAATTTCCTGTTACTTTCCTGCTCCTTTTACTATCTCTTGTTAAAGTCATTGGTCTAGTTCAGGTGCCTAATACATTCTAATCCCAGGGCAATTGGCTTCAAACTAGAGAAGTGCTGATTTAGACTGGGTATCAGGAAGAAGTTCTCCACTATGAGGGTGTTGGAAAGCTGGAATAGGTTGCTCAGGTCAATGGTTGAGGCCCTCTCCATGGAGATAGTCATGGTAAGACTTGATGAGGCCCTGGGCAACCTAATCTAGTTGGGGATGTCCCTGCTGCCTCTGGGGAGGTCTCCTGCCTCTGTGGCCTCCTGAGCTGGGTAATAGGGTCAGGGAGCAGTGTGATGCCCTGGAAATCCATGAGGAATTTGTTTGGGACCTGCTGAGCCACTTGGAAACTCACAAGTCCATGGGACCGGATGGGATCCATCCCAGGGTGCTGAGAGAGCTGGCAGATGAGCTGGCCAAGCCGCTCTCCATCATTTTCCTCCAGTCCTGGCTCACTGGAGAGGTCCCAGATGACTGGAAATTGGCCAATGTGGTCCCCATCCACAAGAAGGGTCGGATGGAGGAACCTGGTAACTCCAGGCCAGTCAGCCTGACCTCAGTGCCAGGGAAAGTGATGGAACAGATTATCCTGGTGGCAATAACTGCGCACCTGAAGGAGGGGCAAGGGCTCAGGTCCAGCCAGCATGGATTTAGGAAGGGCAGGTCCTGCCTATCCAACCTGATCTCCACGGATCAGGTGACCCATCTGGTGGACGTGAGGAGGCCTGTGGATGTGGTCTACATGGACTTCAGCAAGGCTTTTGACACAAAGTGTCAAACTGCTGGTTAAGCTGTCAGCTCGTGGTTTGGACCACAACCCTCTGTGCTGGGTTAGGAACTGGCTGGAGGGCCAAGCCCAGAGAGTGGTGGTGAATGGTGCCACATCCAGCTGGCAGCCAGTCACCAGTGGTGTGCCCCAGGGATCAGTACTGGCCCCATCCTCTTTAACATCTTCATTGATGATCTGGATGAGGGGACTGAGTCAGTCATAAGCAAGTTTGCAGATGACACCAAGTTAGGAACAGATGTTGGTCAGGTGGAGGGTAGAAAGGCTCTACAGAGGGACCTTGACCGACTGGACAGATGGGCAGAGTCCAATGGGATGGCATTTAACAAGTCCAAGTGCCGGGTGCTGCACTTTGGCCACGGCAACCCCATGCAGAGCTACAGGCTGGGGTCAGAGTGGCTGGAGAGCTGCCAAACAGAGAGGGATCTGGGGGTGCTGATTGACAGCCACCTAAACATGAGCCAACAGTGTGCCCAGGTGGCCAAGAAGGCCAATGGCATCCTGGCCTGCATTAGGAATAGTGTGGCCAGCAGGAGCAGGGAGGTCATTGTGCCCCTGTACTCTGCATTGGTTAGGCCACACCTTGAGTCCTGTGTCCAGTTCTGGGCCCCTCAGTTTAAGAAGGACATCGAGGCACTTGAACGTGTCCAGAGAAGGTCAACAAGGCTGGGGAGAGGCCTTGAGCACACCCCTGTGAGGAGAGGCTGTGGGAGCTGGGATTGTTTAGCCTGGAGAAGAGAAGGATCAGGGGTGACCTTATTGCCCTCTACAACTACCTGAAAGTTGGTTGTAGCCAGGAAGGGGTTGGTCTCTTCTCCCAGGCAACCATCACCAGAACGAGGGGACAAAATCTCAGCCTGTGCCAGGGGAGGTTTAGACTCAAAGTGAGGAGAAAGTTCTTCACCGAGCGAGTCATTCGTCATTGGAATGGGCTGCCCAGGTGGTGGAGTCAGAATCCCTGGAGGTGTTCAAGAGGAGATTGGACGTGGCACTTGGTGCCATGGTCTAGTTGTGAGGTCTGGCGAGACAGGTTGGACACGATGATCCTTGGGGTCTCTTCCAACCTTAGTTATACTGTGATACAGTGAACTAGATGACCTTTGGAGGTCCCTTCTGGCTGGGACCATTCTATGATTCTGTGATTCCGTCATGCTGTTTAATGTATAAAAATGTGATTTGGATTTCAGCGGCCTTATGGGTGGGGGTTGCAGTTTGTAAGATCAGCTTAGTTCTGCAATATTTATACTTCAGATTGTTTATACCTTAAATTAAAGGGAATAAATTATTATTTATTCAGTAAAATATGTCATGTTGATTACCATGGTTTTCAAATGCATAGGACAGAAATGTGGCCTTGTGGCCAAGAAGGCAAATGGTATTCTGAAGTTCATTATGAGGACTGTGGCCAGAATTTCAAGGGAGGTTTTTCTTCTTCTCTACAATACCCCTGTGAGGCTGCACATGGATTTTGTCCAGTTCTGGGCTTGCCAGTTCAAGGGAGACAGGGAAATACAAGAGAATGTGTGATGTATGGTTAGGAAGATGATTAAGGGACCAGAACATTTGTCTGATGAGAAAGACTGAGATAACCTGGGGCTGTTTAGTCTGGAAAAGAGAAGACTGAGAGGACATCTTATTAATGTTTCAAAGTATCTAAAGTGGTGGTGTCAAGAAGGAGCCAGTCTCAATCTGGGGGCAGGTATTGATCTGTTAGAATGTAGGAAAGCTCTGCAGAGGGACCTTGACAAGCTGGGCAGATGGACAGAGTCCAAGCACATGAGATTTAACACATCTAAGTGCTGGGTTCTGCACATTGGCTACAATAACCCCATGCAGTGCTACAGGCTGGGGTCAGAGTGGCGGGAGAGCAGCCAGGCAGAGAGGGATCTGGGGGTATTGGTTGATAGTAGGCTGAATATGAGCCAACAGTGTGCCCAGTTCTGGGCCCCTCAGTTTAGGAAAGATGTTGACTTGCTGGAACGTGTCCATAGAAGGGCAACAAAGCTGGTGAGGGGTTTGGAACACAGCCCTATGAGGAGAGGCTGAGGGAGTTGGGGTTGCTTAGCCTGAAGAAGAGGGGGATCAGAGGAGACTTTATTGCTGTCTACAACTACCTGAAGGGAGGCTGTAGCCAGGAGGGGCTTGGTCTCTTCCTGCAGGCAACCAGCACCAGAACAAGAGGACACAGTCTCAAGCTGCACCAGGGGACGTTCAGGCTGGATGTTAGGAAGAAGTTCTTCCCAGAAAGAGAGATTGGCCATTGGAATGTGCTGCCCAGGGAGGTAGTACAGTCACCATTATGGGAAATGTTTAGGAAGAATTTTTTTTTTTTCTGTGTGGTTTTCCAAACATTATCTTGTGTAGGTAACATTTTCACTCTTTGTAGGCCATATTGACTGAAATTGTGCCTGGAAATCAAATTCTTCCTTTGAATTTTGTCCAAGAGGGGTTTTTTGCCTGTTTTGGGTTTGGTTTATTTATGTATGTATTTATGTATTTATTTATTTGTAACCTATTTTTTAATGAAGTCTCTTAAACTAGTATTGGGGAAGAGTTCACTGTATCACAGTATCACAGTATAACTAAGGTTGGAAGAGACCCCAAGGATAATTGTGTCCAACCTGTCTCGACAGACCTCGCGACTAGACCATGGCACCAAGTGCCACGTCCAATCTCCTCTTGAACACCTCCAGGGATTCTGACTCCACCACCTCCCTGGGCAGCCCATTCCAATGACAAATGACTCGCTCGGTGAAGAACTTTCTCCTCACTTTGAGTCTAAACCTCCCCTGGTACAGCTTGAGACTGTGTCCCCTTGTTCTGGTGATGGTTGCCTGGGAGAAGAGACCAACCCCTTCCTGGCTACAACCACCTTTCAGGTAGTTGTAGAGGGCAATGAGGTCACCCCTGAGCCTTCTCATCTCCAGGATAAACAATCCCAGCTCCTTCAGCCTCTCCTCACAGGGCTGTGCTCAAGGCCTCTCACCAGCCTTGATGACCTTCTCTGGACACATTCAAGTGTCTCAACGTCCTTCTTAAACTGAGGGGCCCAGAACTGGACACAGGACTCAAGGTGTGGCCTAACCAATGCAGAGTACAGGGGCACAATGACTTCCCTGCTCCTGCTGGCCGCACTATTCCTAATACAGGCCAGGATGCCATTGGCCTTCTTGGCCACCTGGGCACACTGTTGGCTCATGTTTAGGTGGCTGTCAATCAGCATCCCCAGGTCCCTCTGTTTGGCAGCTCTCCAGCCACTCTGACCCCAGCCTGTAGCTCTGCATGGGGTTGCCGTGGCCAAAGTGCAGCACCCAGCACTTGGACTTGTTGAATTCCATCCCATTGGACTCTGCCCATCTGTCCAGTCGGTCAAGGTCCCTCTGCAGAGCCTTTCTACCCTGTACCTGACCAACATCTGTTCCTAACTTGGTGTTATCTGCAAATTTGCTGATGACTGACTCAGTCCCCTCATCCAGATCATCAATGAAGATGTTAAAGAGGATGGGGCCCAGTACTGATCCCTGGGGGATGCCACTAGTGACTGGCTGCCAGCTGGATGTGGCATTCACCGCCACTCTCTGGGCTTGGACCTCCAGCCAGTTCCTAACCCAGCACAGTGTTGCTGTCCAAGCCACGAGCTGACAGCTTAGCCAGCAGTGTGCTGTGGGGGATGGTGTCAAAGGCCTTGCTGAAGTCCAGGTAGACCACATCTACAGGCCTCCCCATGTCCACCAGACGGGGCACCTGATCATAGAAGGAGATCAGGTTGGAGAGGCAGGACCTGCCCTTCCTAAATCCATGCTGGCTGGACCTGAGCCCTTGGCCATCCTTCAGGTGTGCAGTTATTGCCGCCAGGATAATCTATTCCATCACTTTCCCTGGCACTGAGGTCAGGCTGACTGGCCTGGAGTTACCAGGTTCCTCCATCCGACCCTTCTTGTGGATGGGCACCACGTTGGCCAGTTTCCAGTCATCTGGGACCTCTCCAGTGAGCCAGGGCTGGAGGAAAATGATGGAGAGCGGCTTGGCCAGCTCATCTGCCAGCTCTCTCAGCACCCTGGGATGGATCCCGTCCGGTCCCATGGACTTGTGAGTGTCCAAGTGGCTCAGCAGGTCCCGAACTAATTCCTCATGGATTTCCAGGGCATCACACTGCTCCCTGACCCTATTGCCCAGCTCAGGAGGCCACTCATCCAGAACACTTATGTAGTGGAAGTCCTTTTCAGCGATGCCAAGGCACATTTCTCTGTTTGCTTAGGCACATGAATTGAACATTGCACAAATGAACTTAAACCTAAATAAATCCGGTGTCTCCTTCAATTTATACCTGGGTGGCTAAATGCTTCACCCATCAGCTAATGTGTTATTGCTGCCTTTTCCTCTCTTCCTTGCAAGCAGATCAGGCGATAGAATTAATCAAGTTAGCACACACAGTGCTTCCCAGTCAGAAAGCATGAAGCTATTCCCACTTTGGTGTCTTGTCACATGCAGCTAATGACTGCTAGCAGCTAGAGAGTCTGAAAATACAGTAATGACATCTTTGACAGGTAAATGCTTGGGACAGTGAATGGAGCTAAACCAATCCATATCTGTTCCATATCCTCCCAAAGCGTGTAAGATCATTCTCATCATTCAATTGGTTTTGATGGCTGTATTTAAATAAGCATCTGATTTATAGCCACATGTTGTACTTGTAAGCACTAGGCAGCGTGTTTCTATGAGAAACCTATTTATCTCCTTAATAGCCATTCTCCCATCATCACACACAAGTGCTTTCTGCTGCTGACTGCAGACAGCAGATGATGGCCACTTCTTGGCTGTTGGTGAAAGGATCTCCTTTCTCCCCTTGTATCTTCCAAATACCCCTGCAGAAGCACAAATAGAGTGACAGCAGGTACTAGATGAGACATGGACAAATATTAGGCAGAGTTAACTGCTGCAGAAATGAACAAAAAGATTAGAGACTAATTTGGAGATGTTCTTCTTTGGATAATGACAAACCAGAAATATTTCATAGCATAGAATGATAGGGGTTGGAAGGGACCTCTGGAAGTCATCTAGTTCACCCCCCCCCCCTGCCAACACAGGTGTGCCTAGATCAGGTTGCACAAGAATGCATCCAGGGGGATTTTGCAAGTCTTCAGAGAAGGAGACTCCACAATCTCTGGGCAACCTGCTCCAGTGTTCCACCACCCTCAATGTAAAGTTCCTTCACATGTTTAGATGAAACTTCCTATGTTAGAGTTTGTGCCCTTTACCTCGTGTCCTGTCACTGGGCAACACTGAAAAAAGACTGGCCTCCTTCTCCTGATACCTGCCTTGATGAGATCTGCCCCTTAGTCCTCTCTTCTCCAAGCTAAAAAATCCCTCCGCCTTTCTTCATAAGAGAGGTGTTCTCATGCCCTAATCATCTTCATGGCCCTCTCTTGGACTCTCTGCCATAGTCCCTGTCACTCTTGAACTGGGGAGCCCAGAACTGGATGTAGTAGTCCAGATACAGCTCCAAAAGGACAGAGGAGAAGGAGAGGAGAACCTCACTCAACCTGCTTGCCACACTTTAATCCATCCCAGGAGACTATTTGCCCTCTTGGCCACGAGGAAGGACACACTGCTGGCTCATGGGGAACTTGTCAACCACCAGCACTCCTGGGTTCTTCTCTTCAGAGCTGCTTTCTACCAGGTCAACATCTCACCTATAGTGGTGTAGGGAGTTATTCCTCCCCAGGTGCAGGACCCTATACTTGCTTTTATTGATAAATATCTAAAAGGCAAGTGTCAGTAGGATGCAGCCAGACCTTTCTCAGTGATGTACAGTAACAGGCCAAGGGGCAGGGGGCACAAACTTGAATGCAGAAGGTTCAACACAAGCATGAGGATACAATTCTTCACTTCGAGGCTGGCAGAGAACTGGAACACACTGCCTAGAGAGGCTGTGGAGTCCCCATCTCTGGAAGCTTGCCTGGATATGTTCCTATGTGGTTCACTTTTGGTGATCCTGCTGTAGCAGGGAGATTGGTCTACAAGACCTTCAGAGGTGAGTTCCAAATCCTATCATTCTGTGAATCTGTGATTCTGTCTTGTTCAGTCATCTCTATTTTGTTTCTGTTACACAGAAGGCATCTCCCACAGGCATCTCCCATAGACTTCTCTACAAGGATATGACCTGCTACTAGAGAGCTGACTATAAAATCCCTGTGTGAAGAATTACTGCATTTTTACTGAAAGCTGAACTTGTGTGAGTCATGCTAGTTGCTAGAAGTGCAGTGATAAGTTTCTGAAGCATTGTTAAGTCTGGTAGCAGTTGCTCCTCATTCACAAGTAGAACTGAATACATAAAAAGAAATCCCTAAAGTATGATCTTGGATATCTCCATGGACATAATAATAAAGAAAAAAAGGAAGAGAAGGTTTGGGAAGGTTTGGGAAGGTTTGGGAAGGGAAGGTTTGGGAAGGTTAGGGAAGGTTAGGGAAGGTTTGGGAAGGTTTGGGAAGGGAAGGTTTGGGAAGGTTTGGGAAGGGAAGGTTTGGGAAGGGAAGGGAAGGGAAGGTTTGGGAAGGGAAGGGAAGGGAAGGTTTGGGAAGGGAAGGGAAGGTTTGGGAAGGGAAGGTTTGGGAAGGGAAGGGAAGGTTTGGGAAGGGAAGGTTTGGGAAGGGAAGGTTTGGGAAGGGAAGGGAAGGTTTGGGAAGGGAAGGTTTGGGAAGGGAAGGTTTGGGAAGGGAAGGTTTGGGAAGGTTTGGGAAGGTTTGGGAAGGTTTGGGAAGGGAAGGGAAGGGAAGGTTTGGGAAGGTTTGGGAAGGGAAGGTTTGGGAAGGGAAGGTTTGGGAAGGGAAGGGAAGGTTTGGGAAGGGAAGGGAAGGTTTGGGAAGGGAAGGTTTGGGAAGGGAAGGTTTGGGAAGGGAAGGTTTGGGAAGGGAAGGGAAGGGAAGGGAAGGTTTGGGAAGGGAAAGGAAGGGAAGGGAAGGGAAGGGAAGGTTTGGGAAGGGAAGGGAAGGTTTGGGAAGGGAAGGTTTGGGAAGGGAAGGGAAGGTTTGGGAAGGTTTGGGAAGGGAAGGGAAGGGAAGGTTTGGGAAGGGAAGGGAAGGGAAGGTTTGGGAAGGGAAGGGAAGGGAAGGGAAGGGAAGGGAAGGGAAGGGAAGGGAAGGGAAGGGAAGGGAAGGGAAGGGAAGGGAAGGGAAGGGAAGGGAAGGGAAGGGAAGGGAAGGGAAGGGAAGGGAAGGGAAGGGAAGGGAAGGGAAGGGAAGGGAAGGGAAGGGAAGGTTTGGGAAGGGAAGGTTTGGGAAGGTTTGGGAAGGTTTGGGAAGGGAAGGGAAGGGAAGGTTTGGGAAGGTTTGGGAAGGGAAGGTTTGGGAAGGGAAGGTTTGGGAAGGGAAGGGAAGGTTTGGGAAGGGAAGGTTTGGGAAGGGAAGGGAAGGGAAGGTTTGGGAAGGGAAGGGAAGGGAAGGGAAGGGAAGGTTTGGGAAGGGAAGGGAAGGGAAGGGAAGGGAAGGGAAGGGAAGGGAAGGGAAGGGAAGGGAAGGGAAGGGAAGGGAAGGGAAGGGAAGGGAAGGGAAGGGAAGGGAAGGGAAGGGAAGGGAAGGGAAGGGAAGGTTTGGGAAGGGAAGGGAAGGGAAGGTTTGGGAAGGGAAGGGAAGGTTTGGGAAGGGAAGGGAAGGTTTGGGAAGGTTTGGGAAGGGAAGGGAAGGGAAGGGAAGGGAAGGGAAGGGAAGGGAAGGGAAGGGAAGGGAAGGGAAGGGAAGGGAAGGGAAGGGAAGGGAAGGGAAGGGAAGGGAAGGGAAGGGAAGGGAAGGGAAGGGAAGGTTTGGGAAGGGAAGGGAAGGTTTGGGAAGGGAAGGGAAGGTTTGGGAAGGGAAGGTTTGGGAAGGGAAGGTTTGGGAAGGGAAGGTTTGGGAAGGGAAGGGAAGGTTTGGGAAGGGAAGGTTTGGGAAGGGAAGGTTTGGGAAGGGAAGGTTTGGGAAGGTTTGGGAAGGTTTGGGAAGGTTTGGGAAGGTTTGGGAAGGGAAGGTTTGGGAAGGTTTGGGAAGGGAAGGTTTGGGAAGGGAAGGTTTGGGAAGGGAAGGGAAGGTTTGGGAAGGGAAGGGAAGGTTTGGGAAGGGAAGGGAAGGGAAGGTTTGGGAAGGGAAGGGAAGGTTTGGGAAGGGAAGGGAAGGTTTGGGAAGGGAAGGGAAGGGAAGGTTTGGGAAGGGAAGGGAAGGGAAGGTTTGGGAAGGGAAGGTTTGGGAAGGGAAGGGAAGGGAAGGGAAGGGAAGGGAAGGGAAGGGAAGGGAAGGGAAGGGAAGGGAAGGGAAGGGAAGGGAAGGGAAGGGAAGGGAAGGGAAGGGAAGGGAAGGGAAGGGAAGGGAAGGGAAGGGAAGGGAAGGGAAGGGAAGGGAAGGGAAGGGAAGGGAAGGGAAGGGAAGGTTTGGGAAGGGAAGGGAAGGTTTGGGAAGGGAAGGGAAGGTTTGGGAAGGGAAGGGAAGGGAAGGTTTGGGAAGGGAAGGGAAGGTTTGGGAAGGGAAGGGAAGGTTTGGGAAGGGAAGGTTTGGGAAGGGAAGGGAAGGGAAGGGAAGGTTTGGGAAGGGAAGGGAAGGGAAGGGAAGGTTTGGGAAGGTTTGGGAAGGGAAGGGAAGGGAAGGGAAGGGAAGGGAAGGGAAGGGAAGGGAAGGGAAGGGAAGGGAAGGGAAGGGAAGGGAAGGGAAGGGAAGGGAAGGGAAGGGAAGGGAAGGGAAGGGAAGGGAAGGGAAGGGAAGGGAAGGGAAGGGAAGGGAAGGGAAGGGAAGGGAAGGGAAGGGAAGGTTTGGGAAGGGAAGGGAAGGTTTGGGAAGGGAAGGTTTGGGAAGGAAAGGTTTGGGAAGGGAAGGGAAGGGAAGGTTTGGGAAGGGAAGGGAAGGTTTGGGAAGGGAAGGTTTGGGAAGGGAAGGTTTGGGAAGGTTTGGGAAGGGAAGGGAAGGGAAGGGAAGGGAAGGGAAGGGAAGGGAAGGGAAGGGAAGGGAAGGGAAGGGAAGGGAAGGGAAGGGAAGGGAAGGGAAGGGAAGGGAAGGGAAGGGAAGGGAAGGGAAGGGAAGGGAAGGGAAGGGAAGGGAAGGGAAGGGAAGGGAAGGGAAGGGAAGGGAAGGGAAGGGAAGGGAAGGGAAGGGAAGGCAAAACACCCATCAAACCCAGAGACTAGTTTCTACTAGGGATTTCCTTTTAGTTTAACCCCATTTGACAATTCAGTTAAATCAATTAATAAATTTAATAATAATAAATCAAATAATATAACTGCGCACCTGAAGGATGGCCAAGGGCTCAGGTCCAGCCAACATGGACTTAGGAAGGGTCCTGCCTCTCCAACCTGATCTCCTTCTATGATCAGGTGACCCGTCTGGTGGACGTGGGGAGGCCTGTGGATGTGATCTACCTGGACTTCAGCAAGGCCTTTGACACCATCCCCCATAGCAAACTGCTGTCTAAGCTGTCAGCTCGTGGCTTGGACCACAACCCTCTGTGCTGGGTTAGGAACTGGCTGGAGGGCCAAGCCCAGAGACTGGTGGTGAATGGTGCCACATCCAGCTGGCAGCCAGTCACTAGTGGCATCCCCCAGGGACCAGTGCTGGGCCCCATCCTCTTTAACATCTTCATTGATGATCTGGATGACGGGGTTGCGTCAGTCATCAGCAAATTTGCAGATGACACCAAGTTAGGAGCAGATATTGGTCAGGTAGAGGGTAGAAAGGCTCTGCAGAGGGACCTTGACAGGCTGGACAGAGAGGCAGAGTCCAATGGGATGGCATTCAACAAGTCCAAGTGCCAGGTGCTGCACTTTGGCCACGGCAACCCCATGCAGAGCTACAGGCTGGGGTCAGAGTGGCTGGGGAGCTGCCAAACAGAGAGGGACCTGGGGATGCTGATCGACAGCCGCCTAAACATGAGCCAACAGTGTGCCCAGGTGGCCAAGATGGCCAATGGCATCCTGGCCTGCATTAGGAATAGTGTGGCCAGCAGGAGCAGGGAAGTCATTGTGCCCCTGTACTCTGCATTGGTTAGGCCACACCTTGAGTCCTGTGTCCAGTTCTGGGCCCCTCATTTAGGAAGGACATCGAGACACTTGAACGTGTCCAGAGAAGGTCAACAAGGCTGGGGAGAGGCCTTGAGCACACCCCTGTGAGGAGAGGCTGAGGGAGCTGGGATTGTTTATCCTGGAGAAGAGAAGGCTCAGGGGTGACCTCATTGCACTCTACAACTACTTGATGGGTGGTTGTAGCCAGGAAGGGGTTGGTCTCTTCTCCCAGGCAACCAGCACCAGAACAAGGGGACAGAATCTCAGCCTGTGCCAGGGGAGGTTTAGACTTGAGGTGAGGAGAAAGTTCTTCACTGAGCGAGTCGTTTGTCATTGGAATGTGCTGCCCAGGGAGGTGGTGGAGTCACCGTCCCTGGAGGTGTTCAAGAGGAGATTGGACATGGCACTTGGTGCCATGGTCTAGTCATGAGGTCTGTGGAGACAGGTTGGACTTGATGATCCTCGAGGTCTCTTCCAACCTTTGTGATACTGTGATACTGTAATAACAACAATAATCATGACCCATTACTCCAAGCAAGCATCTGCCAGTCCTGTTACTCCCACAAGAACGTCATGACACTGAAACAAGAGAAATAAATAGAATTCCTTTAGTAGTTGCTCTTGATTTCTGTGGCTATGACTCCAAGTGATTTAAATAGCTCACATACACGGATTGTGTTGCTAGACTTACTTTCAACCACAAAAATTGTTTTCTGGAAAGGTGATTACACCTTCTTTTACACAAGGAAATCTATCTTAAACTGCTAGAAGGTGGAGACTTTTCTAACAATCATTTTATGTATCCAGTGCTATCATAAGTACATGAATATAGAATAGGATAGGATAGGATAGGATAGGATAGGATAGGATAGGATAGGATAGAATTAACCAGGATGGAAAAGACCTTTGAGATCATAGAGTCCAACCTATCACCCAACACCATTTAATCAACTAAACCATGGCACCAAGCATCCCATCCAGTCTCTTCTTAAACACCTCCAGTGGTGGTGACTCCACCACCTCCCTGGGCAGCACATTCCAATGGTCAATCACTCTTTCTGGGAAGAACTTCTTCCTAGCATCCAGCCTGAGCCTCCCCTGACACAGCTTGACACTGTTTCCTCTTGTTCTGTCACAGGTTGCCTGAGAGAAGAGACTGACCCCCACTTGCCTACAGCCTCCAGTTGGTATTCCATCATATAGGTAGAAGGAGAAAGATAGAGCTATGGAGTTGCCTTCCAGCATTACAGAGTTGCAGGTTTCTGACAGTCTTTGGGCACAATGGATCAAAAAAGCTGAGTATTGATGCTTTATTTCACTTGACTTAACTGCTAAAATATTGATTTTAAATTTTTTTTCCATATCTAATGGGAACTATGCAAATAATTTCAGCCAAAGTAACAATTTGAATGAAGCCCATATATTTCACCTGAGCTCTCTTACGGACAATGTGATGGCATCCATGGAAATGTCTATTGTAGCATACCATTTGGCCTCTTTGGATTCCCGCTCATACTGGAGCTCCATCAGTACATTTAGGGTCTCTCACTGCATTCTGTTGTTATTATTTCAAACCTCAGTTGATCTTCCTGGCCCTGAGGAGGAAAATCTGAATAGAAATTGCAATTTTCACTTGTTCATATTGATTTACTGCATACTCTCTTTTCCCATAAACAGGTTAGGGATCAAAGCAAAGTATAAATTAATAATCATTCCATGGCCATAAGTATTTAATAATAACTTACTGCAATCTATTTTATGTGTCCGGGTACCTCGGTACTAACCTTGGCATAGCAGAAATCAAAATACATGTATTAAAGTGTATTTCCATGCACATTTTCTGCATGCAAGGCAATCACAGAAAGTGTATTCATGACAGATATTATTTGATATCAAGGAAGTTAGTAGAGTGTTGGAAGCATCTGAAAACGTTATTTAAATTGGGACAATGGAGTCCTCCCCCTCTTCCCATCCCAGAAATTTTTACTCTAAGCAAAACTGCTGGCAGAAAACTACAGAGCAAAGAAATCATATGAAACATTCTCTAATTTTCCATGAAACTATTGTGCAGTTTGGTTGTGCAACATCATTCTTATGAATTCAATTGCTTACTTTCATCTGCAGTGAGGTTTTTTTCTATCTGCAATCTGCCACTTTTTCTTAAATCTGCATTACCTGGTGTTTTGATCGTTTAGAGAATAGAATAGAATAGAATAGAATAGAATAGAATAGAATAGAATAGAATAGAATAGAATAGAATAGAATAGAATAGAATAGGATAGGATAGGATAGGATAGGATAGGATAGGATAGGATAGGATAGGATAGGATAGGATAGAATAGAATATACCAGATTGGAAGAGACCTTCAAGATCAACTCATCCAACCCATCATCCAACACCACCTAATCAACCAAACCATGGCACCAAACACCCCATCAAGTCTCTTCCTAAACACATCCAATGATGGTGACTCCACCACCTCCCTGGTCAGCACATTCCAATGGGTAATCACTCTTTCTGTATAGAATTTCTTCCTAACATCCAGTCTGAACCTCCCCTGGTGCAGCTTGAGACTGTGTCCTCTTGTTCTGGTGCTGGTTGCCTGGGAGTTCAAGCCTGCAGTGGGCACTAGTGTCCTCCCTACTCTAGTCATGAGGTCTGTGGTGACAGGTTGGACTCGATGATCTTTGAGGTCTCTTCCAACCTTAGTGATACTGAATACTGAGAAGAGACCAGCCCCCGCCTGCCTACAACCTCCCTTCAGGTACTTGTAGACAGCAATAAGGTCACCCCTGGGCCTCCTCCTCTCCAGGCTAAGCAACCCCAGCTCCCTCAGCCTCTCTTCATAAGACTTGTGTTCCAAACTAGGCTAGGTGCCTTTAAGAATAACAAAGTACAGACCTCCAGAGAGGCCCAGAAAGTGGACTGGAAGGTGAATTTCATTCCCATAAGTCCTGCATCCCCATAAAACTGGCTGCAGAATAACTTTTTTCCCCTCTTCCCTCTTCTCTCCTCCTGGGAAGTATGCACAGGCTGTTATCTCTTACAGGGGAGGCCTGGTGACGGCATTGGAAATGCTGCCAATTAGACCTGGAGCTGCCTAATTGGGTCTGCAGCTGCTAAGCTGAATTTTTGCTGCTTTGCATTGGTTTGGTATGGAGAGATAGAGAGGCTTGGAGGAGGGGGTGGGGGGGAAGGGAGACATGAAAGCTTGAGTTTGTTGGCCTGATTTAAAGGCAGGTTTTGTGTGAAGCTTTGTCTTAATGAGCTTCTGTGTTATACCCAGACTTTGGATTTCTTTTTTGGTATTTTGTATGCTTTGTACTGTTGTATGTAGTTATGGACAACATTTTCATTTCAACTTTCCAGTCCCATCCAATTCTTTGTGTGAGAGCTATCCTTTTTGCCCCTTTTGGAAGAATTAAAAGAGCAATCTATCTTACTCTAAACTGAGAGACAAGTGTCCAATATTTCTCTTTTCCAGCTGACAGGATTCCTCTAAGAATGGCTGAAAGCTTGCATAGGCTTATATTTTTAAAAATTGCTCTAATAATTACTTTGTCTTGAAAAAAATGTTTCCATTTCTATGCTTGCAAGGAAGTTTTTGCTTCTTAAAGGTAAAAATCAAGCGATGCTTATTATCAGCATCTATTCCCTTCCCATTTTCTGTAGCAAATCTCAGTCATGATGGACTCCTATTAGTAATTTTATGAAGTATTAGTAACATTATTCCTGCATGAAAACAACAACAACAACAAACCCATGTGTGTTGGTTTGACCCTGGCCTGGAGGCCAGATGCCCACCAAAGCCACTCTATCGCTCCCTGTCTTAAGTGAACACGGGAAGAAGGGAAAAAAAAATATAACAGAAGTCAGGAATAGGACAGGAGCAATTTTAATAACACTAATAAGCAAACAGCAATAGACCATATGGAAGCAAAAAAAAGCAGAGAGAGAGATGTTAGTCTCTACTGCCTATCAGCAGGATGATGGTCGGTCTCGGGAAGCAGGGCTCTCTAAGCTTGGTGGTTACTTGGGAGGATAGACGCCATGGGCGTATACCCCAGTTCCTTCTATCACTTCATTCTTATACCTCAGCAGATGTCATATGGTATGGAATACCTCTTTGGCCAGTCTGAGTCAGCTGGCTCAGCCCTGTCCCTTCCCAACATCTTGCCCACCCCTCAATGTACTCTTGGGGCAGGGAAATGTTGAAAGAACACGGCCTGGATACTGGATTCAGCCGTAGCCAGAACACTGCTGTGTTATCAGCTACTGCTGCAAAAACACAGCACTAGAAAGATGCTGTGAGGAGAATTAACTCCAGCTCAGTCCAACCCAATACCCCATGGTATGGAAGAGCCTCATCTTTCACACAGAAAGATGGAGCAGACCATTGTGGTACACCTAAGCAGAAGCAGATGAATTAATAAACTGCTGCATGCTAAAAAGCACCCAGTTTTAGCCATTGCCCTCCTAGGAAGTTATGAAACAAATGAGTGAATCCAGGGGATAAGAACACTTCTAAGGTGTGCAGCAAATGTGACTGAGAAGGAAAGACACTTTGCATTGCATCTGAAAAGTGGAAACTAACAGAAGAATTGCCTCAAGAATGTTTCAAGTGCATGTTTCATGCACTTGAAAAATAAGATAATTATGAGCAGTAGGGGGAAAAAAACAGATGAGTGATATAAATTGCATGTTAGGACAACTTTCCTAGTGGTAGGTAATAAAGAACTGAAATGAATGGACTGAGGTGGATACAGAGTTTTTATAAACACATCTTGGACAAACATCTGTCACAAATTAAATTGATGTTGCTGGGCTTGCCTTATGCAAAGAGATAGGCTTGGTGATCTTTAAATTTCCATCTCAGCCTGATCATTCTGCCACAGTAAGTCACAAGTGAGGATCGTGGTTTTAATTAGGAAAAGCAATCCCCCTCTGTGTGGTGAGTTGAAATTTACCCTCCCCAACATTAACTTTGCCAGACCAGCTCAGTTGGAAGCAAATGAAAGCTGCATTTACAGGCAAAACTACAATCTACAATGGAATGCAATTAATAAGCTCAACTATACAATATTTGCAATATTTACAGGTATTTACAATTAATGAACAGCAGAATCCAGAACACCCCTGGTCAAGAGACCAGGAAAGATGTCTCTCTGCCCCCCTCCCCCCCTGCCCTCTTCTGACCCTTGAGGAAAGAGAGAAAAAGGAGCAGAGAAAGTTGCTATTAGACTTAACCAAAGCAATGGAGCCAAGGTCAAGCAGAAACAAGTTAGTATCTCTCCAGAGCAAGGAAGGGAGGGGAAGGGGGAGGGGGAGGGGGAGGGGGAGGGGGAGGGGGAGGGGGAGGGGGAGGGGGAGGGGGAGGGGGAGGGGGAGGGGGGGGGGGGGGGGGAGGGGGGGGGGGGGGGGGAGGGGTGGGGAGGGGAGAGGAGAGGAGAGGAGAGGAGAGGAGAGGAGAGGAGAGGAGAGGAGAGGAGAGGAGAGGAGAGGAGAGGAGAGGAGAGGAGAGGAGAGGAGAGGAGAGGAGAGGAGAGGAGAGGAGAGGAGAGGAGAGGAGAGGAGAGGAGAGGAGAGGAGAGGAGAGGAGAGGAGAGGAGAGGAGAGGAGAGGAGAGGAGAGGAGGAGAGGGGAGGAGAGGGGAGGAGAGGGGAGGGGAGGGGAGGGGAGGGGAGGGGAGGGGAGGGGAGGGGAGGGGAGGGGAGGGGAGGGGAGGGGAGGGGAGGGGAGGGGAGGGGAGGGGAGGGGAGGGGAGGAGGAATTGTTTTGGTACAGCTAGTCTTATGGCAGATATCTCTCCAATGGAACTGTTTAGAATTGTATTTATTTTCCTTTTTACACCCTACAGTGATTTATTTACATTTTACTACTTTTCTGCTCAAGATCTGTGAAACTATTTTAAAGGCACTCTGCACTGTCAGTTTATGTGGCTACAGTGAAAAATGCTATTTCTGCATTTTCACCAACAAAGTTAGTAACAGTTTTTTAAAAGGGTGGCCTAGGGTTTGAGATTAAATTTAATGGCAGGCTTTTTGCAACTATCTGTCTGCTGATTTGTAATCATAAACTAGCAATTGATAAAACAATCTGGAATGTGTTAATATTCCAGATTATATTAAAACACTCTCAATATAGTGCCAGGGCTCCTTACCAGCACTGGAAAGATTTACATAGTATACATAGAATACATAGAATAAACCAGGTTGGAAGAGACCTTCAAGATCATCACGTCCAACCCATCAACCAATCCAACACCGCCCAAGCAACTAACCCACGGCACCAAGCACCCCATCAAGTCTTCTCCTAAAAACCTCCAGTGATGGCGACTCCACCACCTCCCCAGGCAGCCCATTCCAATGGGCAATCACTTTCTGTATAGAACTTTTTCCTAACATCTAGCCTGAACCTCCCCTGGCGCAGCCTGAGACTGTGTCCTCTTGTTCTGGTACTGCTTGCCTGGGAGAAGAGACCAACATCCGTCTGTCTACAACCTCCCTTCAGGTAGTTGTAGAGAGTAATAAGGTCACCCCTGAGTCTCCTCCTCTCCAGGCTGAGCAACCCCAGCTCCCTCAGCCTCTCCTCGTAGGGCTTATGTTCCAAACCCCTCACCAACTTTGTTGCTCTTCTCTGGACTCGTTCCAGCAAGTCAACCTCCTTCCTAAACTGAGGGGCCCAGAACTGGACACAGTACTCGAGGTGCGGCCTAACCAGTGTGGAGTACAGGGGCAGAATGACCTCCCTGCTCCTGCTGGCCACACTGTTCCTGATGCAGGCCAGGATGCCATTGGCCCTCTTAGCTGCCTGGGCACACTGCAGGCTCATGTTCAGCCTACCATTGACCAGCACCCCCAGGTCCCTCTCACCTGACTGCTCTCCAGCCACTCTGACCCCAGCCTGTAGCTCTGCATGGGGTTGCTGTGGCCAATGTGCAGAACCCGGCACTTGGATGTGTTCAATCTCATGCCGTTGGACTCTGCCCATCTGCCCAGCCTGTCGAGGTCCCTCTGCAGAGCCTCTCTACCCTCCAGCAGATCAACTCCTGCCCCCAGCTTGGTGTCGTCAGCAAATTTACTGATGATGGACTCGATGCCCTCGTCCAGATCATCAATAAAGATGTTAAAGAGCATGGGGCCCAGTACTGATCCCTGGGGCACACCACTGGTGACTGGCTGCCAGCTGGATGTGGCACCATTCACCACCACTCTCTGGGCTCGGCCCTCCAGACAGTTCCTAACCCATCGCAGTGTGCTCCCATCCAAGCCATGGGCTGACAGCTTGGCCAGGAGTTTGCTGTGGGGGACGGTGTCAAAGGCCTTGCTGAGGTCCAGGTAGACTACATCCACAGGCCTCCCCACATCCACCAGGTGGGTCACCTGATCATAAAAGGGGATCAGGTTGGTCAGGCAGGACATGCCCTTCCTAAACCCATGCTGGCTGGGCCTGATCCCTTGGTCATCCTCTAAGTGTTGCGTGATTGCACTCAGGATGACCTGCTCCATAATCTTTCCTGGCACTGAGGTCAGGCTGACAGGCCTGTAATTCCCTGGCTCATCCAACCGGCCCTTCTTGTGGATGGGTACCACGTTGGCCAGCTTCCAGTCATCTGGGATCTCTCCAGTGAGCCAGGACTGATGAAAAATAATTTGAATAACTGATGATCCTATTTTCTGCAATTCTTTCTTTTGAGACTCCTTCTCACTTCCATGGCTTTCCATTTTGGAGAAGAAAGTCTTTCTGGAGTTAGCCATACAGTAGTCACCAGTTTGCATTTCTGAGGTACAGTACTGAAATGCACACTGCTTATCATTAGTCTAATTTGCTGGCTTCTTTTTAATTGCCTAAAGAAACTGAAAAACAAACAAAGAAAAAAAAACAACAAACCAAAACCAAACAAATTAATTAACTGGAACACCTCCACACCACTTAGAATACGATTAGTTTACCATTTACCCTAGATTAGGCTAACCTAGGTTAGTTTGGCTTGGTGCTGAGATTAAGACAAATGGCTAGTCTTACTAAACTCTGGTTTGTTCAGTGAAACCTTAATTTTATATTTAGACACATCACTTAACAAGAATGCTGCCACAGGACCCTGGCAATAAACACTGCTTCATTAGCATGTAGTTGAGAGTGTGTGGTGCTGTCAGAGTGTGCTTTCAGGAAATGGTGGTCATTAGCATTCTACTGGAAATCACATTTGTTTTGATATAATTGAAATCTCTTGTCCTGCACTTCAGCTTCACAGTGGATAATTAGACACTGAGCCTTACAATTTAAATAACTTTTTAATTTATATGCTGTGCTTGCTTTTTATTTGCTGGGTGACATTTCTATTACAGCTCTAACGTACTCTAGTAGCAAGAACTTTTCTCTTTTCCTATTTTTTTTCCCTTAGACTTCAGAAGTTAGATTGTTACAATTAATGTCCAATTATATCTGTTGCAAAACTGTCACACAGCACAAGATTGAATCATGAGTCAAGATATACAGCAAGGCTAGTGGTTCAGAAGTGCAAAGCAATGTCTTTGGCTCTACTAAAGCAGTAAGAATGCGCAAGTAAGAAATCCTTTTATCACCCAAAGGCAGGAGATGCTCTGACTGAGAGAACTGCTTATGAATGAGGCAAAGCTGTGGATAGAGAGGGCATTGGTGACCTAGACTGCATGCACATTGCCTTCAACACATGTTCTCCTTGATACATGGGCTGCAGCTTGATCTCTAAAGCAAAAAGTTTATGCCAAAACTTCACGTTGGGAGGAATAAAATGCTTGCCGTCGCTGGGCACTTGCTAGGGAGTTCTAAACACAAAATAAAAGACAGGTGACATCTGGTCTGACTTTGCCAGTCTCTTTTCTCTCTCCTAGCAGAAATCAGAGCCATTCTCCCTGTGTAAGTTTTTCCTCTGTTCTTGGAAACGAAGAATTTGCTCCTTTCGTGAGACTTCTCCTAAAACTTTTCCACAAAGGAGGCTTCTGTGTCTAACTTTCTGCGCTGTACTCCATTGTAATGTTGGAGCACAAATAATTGCAATACCTTTGCTACAAGCCTTCTGGTAGTTTCTTCTGCTCATGGAAAAAACTTGAACCATCTCAGAAAAAGAAACCCACTTCAGGCAGCTTTTCTTACCCCTCTTTTTCATAGCCAAGATTTCTATCTGCAATTAAGCAGTTTTCTTCTCTGATGTTAGGATGGAAGTTATCCTAGTTGTAACATGTTGGGTTAAAGATAGCACGCTGCAAATGGAGTGTTCTGTGTTTAATGTTTGAGGATACTTACATTTTCTACTTTTATTCAATTTTAAAGGAAAAAAAACACATTTTATTTCCCCTGACTCCCCACCCCCCCATCCCCCCCAAATATGATTAATATTGCTCACTTTTCATACTCCCATGGCCTGGGGACATTCTGCAAAATAAAAATAAATTAATAACTTCACACTGCATAGGTGAGTGAAAATGACATATTTGTTAAGATTAGTGCAGATGAGATGAGACCAGCCACTGCTGAGAGAACACGAAGTTATTTGAAGCCTTTGAAATGCTCATTGACTGGATTTGGGGGGAAAAAAATAAAGGCAAAAAAAATCCCTGCAAACCCAGCATTTGCTGTTTACAACAGAAGCAGCTGGATGCTTGAAAATCTGGTCTTTTATTTGTGTGCTTTAGGCCTTTTTCTAAACAGAGAATTTACTCTGGCTTTGTTAAAGTAACCTCAGGGCTTATCTACATGGTTATGTTTGTGAGGAATAAGCTAGGATATGAATTTTTAAGTGTCACAGCTGGCTCCCGCAGAGAGGATACTCTGGGCTGCCTTGCTGTAGTTAAGGTTCATCTACCAGCAGAAGAACCCATTCTTTCTCTATTTTGCACCTATGTGGCCAATTCTTACTGAAAACTTCCTGTTCATTGATTATTTTTTTCCCACTTTATTTCTCAGCTATTGAAATTGGTTTGTTATCTCTCCCTACAAACTTCATGTTCATTATTATCTGGAATATTTCAGGTTTCACCACCCTCTTATGACAATATTACACCAAGCTGGATTTGGCTTCTGAAGCAGCTTGTGTGCCTCTATATGCATATATTGTATATTAAAAAAGGGAAAGGATTCAAAAATTAATTCCCCCAGGTGTCATAAAGAAATTAGTAACTCAGATGTGAAACTCTTTTAAATTCTACTTCTGGAGCATATCTGGCATGCTGAGGACTGACCCCTGAAGTGAAGAAACAGAGACCAAACTGATTAAATGTTCCCAGTCCTTCTCCTGCAGAGCTTAATGGAAATTGTGACATTCACAATCATTGACAGAGTGCTAAGCTCCCTTAGGTGACACACCTCTCCCTCCCCTCTCTCTCTCGTCTCTCTCTCCTCTCTCTCTCCTCTCCTCTCCTCTCCATCTCTTTTCTTCTCTTTTCTTGTCTCTTTCCTTTCCTAACCTTTCCTTTCTGAACCTTTCCTTTCCTTTCTGAACCTTTCCCTTGCCTTGCCTTGCCTCATCTCGCCTTGCCTCACCTTGCCTTACCTTTCCCTGCCTTGTCTTGCCTTGCTTTGCCTTGCCTGGCTTTTCCTTGCCTTGCCTCACCTTGCCTTGCCTTCCCTTGCCTCGCCTAGCCTTATCTTGCCTCACCTTGCCTTGCCACACCTTCCTTCCCCAAATCTTCCCTTCTCAAACTTTCCCAAACTTTCCCAAACCTTTCCTTCCCTTTTCTAAAATTGTCTTATATTTATTTCCCACAATTCCTTCAGGTGACAGCAGCAAACTCAAACAGCATTCTCTGCTACTTAGGAGAAAAACAAAGAACACACACTTCTTTAGACAAAAGGGAAAATAGTTAAACCCAGATAACTATCTGCATTTATAATATGGTAAGTGGTCATTTACCTCATTGCAAAGACTACTGCAAGGTTGTGTTGGCCACCTCTTACCTCTAAACCCCAAATAAAATTTAGGCTTTTTGTGTTTACTCTGTATTCACATTGTAAGCAGCAATAACTAAAGTTTTTCATTGTTATTCAGCATAACAGGTCTGGCAAAGAAAAGGAGGATTATAATGGTAATATGATATATTGTAAAGAATTACAGAGGAGAATTAACTTTTAAGTTTTTCCCCCCATATAATTAATTAAACTAGTTAATGAACAGCACAGAGCACATCAGTGGTATTCTCCCATTCAAGGAAGAACCTGTAAAGGTGTGTGGGTGGAGACTGTCTGCTCTTTTCAGGGTACTTGGACAAGAACCTTTTTAAATGCAATAAGGGATAATAATAAGAAGGAAGTCAGAGGCAAAAGTATGCAGAGACAACATAAACATGGAGAAAAAACCCAAAAGACAAAATCAAACCTCACCACTCATGCTTAATGAAGAAACTACAGGTGCCACCTTCTAGGATGACCAACCCGACTTTGCAATGGGTAAGACTGTAAACCAGGACCAGGAGAGGTGTGGAAATCAGGTGTGGAAATCAACCTGAAAGGAAGTTGTAGTGAGATGGGGTCAGTCTCTTCTCCCTAGTAACAAGTGATAGGATGAAAGGAAATGGCCTCAGCTTGTACCAGGACAGGCTTAGGTTGGACATTAAAAGAAAACTTCCTGACTGGAACAAGATTGGAACAGGCTCCCCAGGGAGGTGGTTGAATCCCCATCCCTGCAGGTGTTTAACAGATGCAGACATGTGGTGCTGAGGGATGTAGTTTTGCACTAGACTTGGTAGAGTTGGGTAACAGTTGGACTCCATGAGCCTAGAGTTCTTTTCCAACCAAAACAATTCTATCATTCTGATTTTTTTTAATGAATCAACAAAGCTCTGCTAACTCACTGGGGACATGCAGGGTAAGGGGAACAGGGAGGAATGAAACAGGGATAGGCAGAAAAGGTATAAAAGGTGCTGGCTGTCTCTAAAGCAAAGCTGGGTAGCATGTGTGTCTGGCTGAGCCCTGCACCTGGAGCACAACCACATGGGTCACAGCTTCTCTGAGAGGGACAACCATCTGTCTCTTCCTCAGTCCTAGTGTGTGTGAGGGAAGTGTGCATATAAGCCAGTAAATGGACCAGCTGGGATGAGTCTGTGACTTCTGTGTTTGTGCTGGTCCATAGAACTGGACCAGCTGGCAAGCTGCTACACAGCTTTGTTACCATTTGAACCTGCAGCCGGGAAAGTGGCTCTGGGTCTCTGGGGCACTGGGTTGGACTCCACTGCCTGGGCAGGGAGAAGCCCTGGGCTGGAGCAGCTGGAGCAGGTGGCCAAAATCCTAGCATCCTATAATAAAATAACATTTTAATCATTTATATCTCTTTTCAATTGACATAACTACATAGAAACTCAGGGAAACCCCTTCATTGCATACCCTTCTCTGCTTTACTTCAGACACCTGATTTTTTTAATAATGTGGCTTCAGCTGCACTAAATACATAGAATACATCGAATAAACCAGGTTGGAAGAGACCTTCAAGATCATCATGTCTAACCCATCAACCAATCCAACACCACCTAAACAACTAACCCATGGCACCAAGCACCCCATCAAGTCTTCTCCTGAACACCTTCAATGATGATAACTCCACCACCTCTCTGGGCAGCCCATTCCAAAGGGTAATCACTCTTTCTGTATAGAACTTCTTCCTAACATGCAACCTAAACCTCCCCTGGTGCAGCTTGAGACTGTGTCCTCTTGTTCTGGTGCTGGTTGCCTGGGAGAAGAGACCAAGCCCCTCCTGGCTACAACCTCCCTTCAGGTAGTTGTAGACAGCAATAAGGTCACCCCTGAGTCTCCTCCTCTCCAGGCTAAGCAACCCCAGCTCCCTCAGTCTCTCCTCATAGGGCTTGTGTTCCAAACCCCTCACCAACTTTGTTGCTCTTCTCTGGACTCGTTCCAGCAAGTCAACCTCCTTCCTAAACTGAGGGGCCCAGAACTGGACACAGTACTCGAGGTGCGGCCTAACCAGTGCAGTGTACAGGGGCAGAATGACCTCCCTGCTCCTGCTGGCCACACTGTTCCTGATCCAGGCCACGATGCCATTGGCCCTCTTGGCTGCCTGGGCACACTGCAGGCTCATGTTCAGCCTACCATTGACCAGCATCCCCAGGTCTCTCTCTACCTGGCTGCTCTCCAGCCACTCTGACCCCAGCCTGTAGGTCTGCATGGGGTTGCTGTGGCCAATGTGCAGAACCCGGCACTTGGATGTGTTCAATCTCATGCTGTTGGACTCTGCCCATCTGCCCAGCCTGTCGAGGTCCCTCTGCAGAGCCTCTCTACCCTCCAGCAGATCAACTCCTGCCCCCAGCTTGGTGTCATCTGCAAATTTACTGATGATGGACTCAATGCCCTCATCCAGATCATCAATAAAGATGTTAAAGAGCATGGGGCACACCACTGGTGACTGGCTGCCAGCTGGATGTGGCACCATTCACCACCACTCTCTGGGCTCGGCCCTCCAGCCAGTTCCTAACCCATCGCAGTGTGTTCCCATCCAAGCCATGGGCTGACAGCTTGGCCAGGAGTTTGCTGTGGGGGACGGTGTCAAAGGCCTTGCTGAGGTCCAGGTAGACTACATCAACAGGCCTCCCCACATCCACCAGGTGGGTCACCTGATCATAGAAGGAGATCAGGTTGGTCAGGTGGGACCTGCCCTTCCTAAATCCATGCTGGCTAGGCCTCATCCCTTGGCCATCCTCTAAGTGCTGTGTGATTGCACTCAAGATGACCTGTTCCATAATGTTGCCTGGCACTGAGGTCAGGCTGACAGGCCTGTAATTCCCTGGCTCATCCAACCCGCCCTTCTTGTGGATGGGCACCACGTTGGCCAGCTTCCAGTCCTCTGGGACCTCTCCAGTGAGCCAGGACTGATGAAGAGTGATGGAGAGCGGCTTGGCCAGCTCATCTGCCAGCTCTCTCAGCACCCTGGGATGGATCCCATCTGGTCCCATGGACTTGTGGGGATCCAAGAGGCTGAGGAGAGCTCCAATCCCCTGCTCATGGAAAAAAAGGAAACTATGCAGCTCCCTGGCTCCTTCTGCCAGCTCTCCAGTCCAGCTGTCTGGAAGACATTCTGTTCTGCTAGCAAAAATTAAGGCAAAGAAGGTGTTAAGTACCTCTGCCTTTTCCTCATCCTGTGATACAACATTTCCCTCCATGTCAGCCAAGGAGTGGAGATTGTCCTTGCCCTTGCTCTTGCTATTAATATATTTATAGAAGGACTTCTTGTTGTCCTTCACAGCAGAGGCCAGTTGAAGCTCCAAATGTGCTTTTGCCTCCCTAATTTTCTTCCTGCATGATTTGGCTACATCCTTAAACATTCCATGGGTAACCTCCCCTTTCTTCCAAAGGTGATACACCCTCTTTTTTTCCCTTAGATCTATTAAAAGTTCATTACCCAACCAGGCTGGCCGTCTGCCCCGGCAGCTCATCTTCCGGCACATTGGCACAGCCTGTTCCTGCTCCTTCAACAGTTCTTCTTTGAAGCAGGTCCAGCCCTCCTGGACCCCTTTATTTTTAAGGGCTTTATCCCAAGGAACCCTCTGAATTAGTTCCTTGAGCAACCTGAAGTCTGCCCTCTGGAAGTCCAGAGTGGAGGTCTTCTTGCTGCCTCTCTTAGTTTGACCCTCTTAGTTTTAAAAAACAGTGTGGTAAGCAGTTATATTACCTACCACACTAAATAATAAGAAGAAGTAGTCATTTACTTGCTATAAATATCTCTATTATGAGGTATGGGTGGGTGACAGATTTAAACTACTATCCATAACCATCTCCATAACCTTTCATGATTTCAAGTAAGCTTTCTCAAAGCTTACTTGAGCAGGTGGCTGATGAAGAAAGTCCCTATTCATCTTACTTTGTGTTGAAGGTATTACAATGGCTAATTCAAAGAATGATTCCACAGGTAGCTACTAGCTATTTGAATTAGTTGCTGCTAAATGGCATCTGTTTTATTGTTACTCCAGAGTATGATTAACTGAAAATGTATGCCCAAAGGACCTTTCACGCAACTGTGCACAGGGTAACTGTTCCTCAGCTCTCCTGCTAAGTCTCTAGAAACAAGGCAGTGCAGAAATTTGAATGTTCAGGACTATCATACCTACTGCTTGGAGTCAGTAGAGAAAGAGAAGATGAACAAGTTCTTAAAAAACTAACAATAAACCCTACCCAAACTACCCAGAAAAAAGCATGAAAATCACAGAATTGTCAGGGTTGGAAGGGACCTCAAAGATCTTCCAGTTCCAGCCCCTCTGCCATGGGCAGGGACACCTCATACTAGATCAGGCTGCTCAGAGCTCCATCCAGCCTGGCCTTTAGAACTTCCATGCCTAGACATGTTTTGCCATGAAAAAAAGTGGCTTATGTGGTCTAATCTTGAAATTCAGGAGCTCATTTCTGATGTCTCTTCATTCAAATATTTGAACAAGCAAAGATTTGTATTATTCCCTGTCTCAGTAGAATGACATCTCTTCTCTTTCCTTCCCAATGCTTCCTTTTCTTAGGATGTCAGCCCTATTTCCTTCTACCGACCCAACAACAGCCAACTTCCATTGCTGGTTCATCCACCAAGGCTTATCAAACAGTACATTTGTGCTGCTGCTTTTCTTCTGATGCATTTTCAGCTTTCACAAGTGTGAATAAGCAGGGAAGAGGCACTCTGATGACAGCCAGGAGAGCTCCACAGCCGTTTATTGCAAGGCTGCTTCTTTGCAATTCTCATGCATGCCTGCAGAAACTCAGTCTGCAGGAACAAAAGCCTGATCACACCTTTGTAAACTATGCAGGTTCCAAGGAGGGCTGATGGTGGTGGGCAACATTCCTGCCCAGGGGAGGACTAGAACTTCCAATTTTGGTTGCAGAGAGCTTTTATTGACTTGCCATCTGCAGCTGCTGCTCCCAGATAGCTTCAGAACAGCATCTAATGCTGTGGTGGGTTGAGACCCCAACAGCCCTCCAGACATCTAATCTTTTGCAATCTATCCCACCTTTTCCACTTTAAAAACCCATCCCAAATCACTGGAGAGCACATGGCTCATTCTGCACACAAACCTAAGAGTTTAATGAAAACTGAGCTATTCAGCAACAACAGAAAATAAAACTTTACAGCTTCTACTGCTTTGATCAAAAATTGCTGCCTGTGTTTCTTGCCGGGGGAGAAAAGAAAAAAAAAAAAATAAATAATCACTTATTTTGGAGGTGAGTGCTCTACTTTTTTTTGTTCATGCAGTGGGGCACAACCTGTTAGGTTATGTGATGAAAGCCCTCTGCACACCAGCATATGAGCACAATGGCTACCAGGTACCAAAATTATGGATTCAAAGGAAGGGGCGACCTGTCCAGACCCCTCCCAGCCTCAGCCCAGCAGTTCAGGTGTAAAACCCACTAAAACTGAGACTGAGAAGTGGCTACAGGACAAACACAGTGTGCCTGATCCCAGCTGCTGAAGGCATCCATCTTACATCATGTCCCCGTACTGGGCACTGATGAGGCCACACCTTGAATACTTTAGAATAGAATAGAATAGAATTAACCAGGTTGGAAGAGACCTTCGAGATCATCGTGTCCAACCTATCATCCGACACCACCTAATCAACTAAACCATACAACCAAGCATCCTGTCAAGCCTCGCCCTGAACACCCCCAGCGTTGGCGACCCCACCACCTCCTCAGGCAGCCCATTCCAGTGGGCAATCACTCTCTCTGTGTAAAACTTCCTCCTAACCTCCAGCCAAAACCTCCCCTGACGCAGCCTGAGACTGTGTCATCTTGTTCTGGTACTGGTTGCCTGGGAGAAGAGACCAACCTCTGCCTGTCTACAACCCCCCTTCAGGTAGTTGTAGAGAGCAATAAGGTCACCCCTGAGTCTCCTCTTCTCCAGGCTAAGCAACCCCAGCTCCCTCAATCTCTCCTCATAGGGCTTGTGCTCCAAGCTCCTCACCAACCTTGTTGCCCTTTTCTGGACACGCTCCAGCAAGTCAACATCCTTCCTAAACTGAGGGGCCCAGAACTGGACACAGTACTCAAGGTGCGGCCTAACCAGTGCAGTGTACAGGGGCACAATGACTTCCCTGCTCCTGCTGGCCACACTGTTCCTGATGCAGGCCAGGATGCCACTGGCCCTCCTGGCTGCCTGGGTGCACTGCAGGCTCATGTTCAGTCTACCATCAACCAGCACCCCCAGGTCTCTCTCAGCCTGACTGCTCTCCAGCCACTCTGACCCCAGCTTGTAACTCTGCATGGGATTGCTGGGTTCAGTTTTGGGCCCCTCACTACAAGGAAGACATTGAGTAGTGAGAGCAGGTCAAGAGAAGGGCAACAAAGCTGGTGAAGGGTCTGGAGAACAGGCCTGGTGAGGAGCAGCTCAGGGAACTGGGGTTGTTCAGTCTGGAGAAGAGGAGGCTGAGGGGAAACCTCATTGCTCTTTGCAAATACCTGAAAGAAAGAATCATAGAATTGTTAGGGTTGAAAGGGTCCTCAACGATACTCTACTTCCATCCCCCCTGCCATGGGGAGGGACACCTCACACTGCACCAGGTTACTCACAGCCACTGGCCTTTAAAAACCTCCAGGGGTGAGGCTTCCACCACCTCCCTGGGCAACCTGTGCCAGTGTCTCACCACCCTCATGGGGAAGAGCTTCTTCCTACCATCCAATCTCAATCTACCCATTTCTGCTTTTTTTTTCCATTCCCCCCAGTCCTGTCACTCCCTGATACCCTAAAAAGCCCCTCCCCAGCTTTCTTGCAGCCCCCTTCAGATCCTGGAATGCTACAAGAAGGTCTCCTCAGAGCCTTCTCTTCTCCAGACTGAACAACCCCAACTCTCTCAGTCTGTCCTCATAGCAGAGCAGCTCCAGCTCTCTCTGATCATCCTTATGGCTTTTATCTGGACACCTTCCAGCACCTCCAGATCCTTCCTGGAGCAGAGGCTCCAGACCTGGATGCAGTACTCCAGGTGGGGTCTCACCAGAGTGGAGCAGAGAGGGAGAATCACCTCCCTCGACCTGCTGGCTATGCTTCTCTTGCTGCAGTGCAGGCTGTGGTTGGCTTTCTGGGCTGCAAGTGCTCACTGCTGGCTCATGTTGAGCTTCTCATCCAGCAGGACCCCTCAAGCCCTTTTCTTCAGGGCTGCTCTCAAGCCAGTTGCTGGAGAAGCTGTGGTGAGGAGGAGTTTGTTGTTTACTCTTTAGTATCAGGTGAAAATGTGAGAGGATAAGATCTGAAATTGTGCCAGGAGGACTTTAGGTCAGATATTAGTAAACATTTCTTTCCTGAAAGAGTGGTCATGAATTGCAACAAGTTGCCCATGGAAATGGTGGAGTCATCATCCCTGGAGTTGTTTAGGAAATGTGGCACTTTGGGACATCACAGTATCACAGTATAACTAAGGTTGGAAGAGACCCCAAGGATCATCGAGTCCAACCTGTCTCCACAGACCACATGATCTAATGGTTTAATGGCCATGGTGATGTTAAGTTCATGGCTGTACTCAATGACTTTAGAGGTCTTTTCTTACCAAAATTATTATTTGATTCTATATCTATGTATACTCATACAGGTTCCCCATCCTGTTTAGCCAGAGAGAGGATCAGGATGAGGTCACTGGAGATGTCTGGATTTGTGTGATTGCTCTGTGTGTTTTCCTGTGCTGATCCATGTGGCTGGATGTGTGTACCTGTGGTGTGTATGTGTGTTTGAGTGCATGTGCCCACTGGTGCTCAGTCTTGCTGCTGGCCAGGTCCAGAGGCATGGGGCTGTGGTAGCCTTGTTTCTGTCAGGCTGCTGGATCTGGCCCTATTTCCCCTAACACAATGCACACCCCCTCTAGCTTCCAGAAAAATCAGTCATGATCAAAGACACGTATTCTCCCTTTTCTTCCCCTTCCTTGGTTTGCTCTGTGTTCAAATTTTTCAGTCCTGACATGATGATAATGTGCTCCTCAGTTACCTATTAACTTTCATGTGCTATCTCCATTGCAGTTTCCAAATCAAATTTCCCAGCATTTTAAAGAGGGCACAAACTGCATATGGTTCCTGAAATAATTTTTGCCTTCATTTTGGTTCTTGCAAATTAACTTTCCCAAGAACAGCTGATGAAGAAGAGTTGGTTTTATTCCACTGAAGACTGATACAAACTCTGCACCAAGCTGCTGAGAAGAAAAGATGCTAATGTTCTAGTGTGACAAAGAAGTGGGGAACATTACAACAATCCCTCAACTACCTTTCTTTTTCCTAGGCTCTGACCTTTGTTCCCCAGGTCCTGAAGGGGACCTTTTATGTTACCCTAATGCAGTTTCCCACCTGAAGCACATGTAAAGTGAAGTGAAATGACCTAGGCAGCCATTGTTACAGATGAAAACTTCCACTTTAACAGGGTAGTGTTTCACAGGAATGCTTTTCCTACACAATTCCTCAAAACTGTGCTTCAGGCCTGCTCATGGCATTTTCCCACTTATTTTCCCTTTGTTCCTCTGCACCACGACAGTGTCCACCCAAGTCTGCTCTCTCACTTCCTTCCGTCCAGGATTTGTTTAGGGACTAGGTGACCTGGGGCACATGCTTTCCTTTATACCTTTTGTCACTGAGTTGGAGCAGTAAAAGTGGCTATTTTCAGTAAAAGTAGGCTAGTCTAGGAGGTTTTAAACAGGTTTTTCTCATTCCCCCTCCCACCCTAATCTTCTGTTGTAAAGACTCATAGACTTACTAAAGCAAGTCTGTAGTGAGGCAGAGCTCAACAGCGCTCTGATGTGTACCTACAGCTATGAAAATAAAAACCCAAATTGGTATTTAGCTCTTTTAAAAGTCTGGGTGAACTGCCTGATTTAACACAAACAAGCATCATGGATTTCAAGCTTTTATTATCACCTTCAGCTCCTCCACCACTCCCTGCTTAGTTTTGATGGATTGTCTGTTACATTATGGAGTGCTACAATTTCTTCCAACCCAGATCCATTTTGCTCATGTGCTAAAATGATGTGGCATAATAGAAACTTCAATTGTTGCACTTACTGTCATTTAAATAATATTGACAGGATAAAAGCATCTGAATCCAGGCAGAAAATATATTTTATAGTTCATCAGCAGGAAACTGGATTTCATATTCTCTTCTATAACAAATAACTTATGCCATTTTGGTAGATTTAGTTTTAACTCTTCATCTGGCTGGCCTAAGATTCAGTGTAAATGTGTGGAGTTTAAAATGCTGGTTTTACACAGAAACTGCTGTTGGGCCCCTCAGTTTAGGAAAGATGACTTGCTGGAATGTGTCCAGAGAAGGGCAAGAAAGTTGGTGAGGGGTTTGGAACACAAGCCCTATGAGGAGAGACTGAGGGAGCTGGGGTTGCTTAGCCTGGAGAGGAGAAGACTCAGGGGTGACCTTATTGCTCTCTACAATTACCTGAAGAGAGGTTGTAGACAGACGGATGTTGGTCTCTTCTCCCAGGCAGCCAGCACCAGAACAAGAGGACACAGTCTCAAGCTGCCCCAGAGGAGGTTTAGACTGGATGTTAGGAAGAAATTCTTCATAGAGAGAGTGATAGCCCATTGGAATGTGCTGCCCAGAGATGTGATGGAGTCGCCATCATTGGAGGTGTTTAGGAGGAGACTTGATGGGGTGCTTGTTGCTATAGTTTAGTTGATTAGATGGTGTTGGACGATGGGTTGGACATGATGATTTTGAAGGTCTCTTCCAACCTGGTTTATTCTATTCTATTCTATTCTATTCTACTTACAAAATCTGGAGAAAAAGAGGGATTATGTAGGTCTTTCTTTTTTTTCCTTCTCTTTCTCTTTCACATTGACAGATTATTATATCTAATACAACATAATGTTATATAATATATTAATATATTTATTTTCCATCTTGGTTTTGCTGATGTCACATCTTTTTTCTTTTTAATGCTATTACTTGGTCAAGCTGTATCTGTAAACATCATTTTCTTTCACTACAATAAACTGTAGGCAAAATTTGAGCTCTTCACTATTTAGTAATGATCTTCAGCGATTCCTTCTCTAGTTAAGTTCCACAGGGTAGGAAATGCATGTTGTTTTCTTCATTAGTCCTTTTGGAGGGATGATTGATGGGCGAAAACTGCTCTTTATGAAATTTGAATGTAACTATGGCAACTGATAACTTGGGGGAAAGGGAGGGAGAGACCATCCCCCCCCAAGCACAATTTATTTATGTGATGACAACTGTAGTAAAGAACAGATATATCCATGAAAGTTGTGGAACACAGAACTTAAAATGGGACAAGTATTCCCTGTGCATTCCTATAACTGTCATTCATTTAATAACTGGGGAAATATGCTGCAGCTCATATTTTCCTGATGTTTTCATAATCTCTTCTGTATTCTGTGCGTTCTAATTCTACAGTTAGTTATTAATTGGTGGCTTGCTGTTCAGGGAGCGCAGCGTGGCATGCATCAGGTTAACTTGGGTGATATAGGGAAGGAAGAAAGGCAGCAAAAATAAATCCTCTCAATTTTACTGGGACTTATACCTCTCCTCTACACTTCATAAGTGAGCAGTGATCTGTAAAAATGGTTTCAGATGAATAGGTTTGGAAATCCATATTTCTCCTCGAAACACTACAGGAAGACTGCAGTCAAATTTGGTCTCGAGGGTAATTGATATTTACAATTCAATGGAAAGTGTGTGGGTTCTTTAGAAACTTAATTATTCTTTGTTGCTATTGTATCCTAAAAATTTTGACAAGGAAATGGAAGAGAGCAAGGATCTGTAAATTAAACAGAATGACATATTTTCTGCCCACAGGATGGAAAAGAAAGAAAAGAAAACAAAAAACCCAACAAACAAACAAACAAAATTATATGTTTTTGATAAAGAAGTTAGAAAGACATCTGAACTGATAAGACTTCTCTGAATGAAAGTCTTTTTAACTCAGATGTGTCTTCTGTAAAATGGGTATGATGATCTGTGAAAGCAGCTTGGAAAATGGAGCTCTGTTTGCCCAGAACATGTTTTAAGCTGGAGACTTTACTGGAACCTAATATTCAGTTCCTCTCCTTACACTTAATTTGCCCTCTCCATTCATGATACTAATTCTCCACATCAGTACAACTGTGGAATAATTATATTAAATGTGATAAAGCGCTGGGATAATTTGGATGCTGAGCAGTCAGAACAGGTAATTCTCCCTTCTCACAAGGGGTACAAGTTTTGACCACAACACTGTAACCATGACTTGGTGTGGAAATAGATTAATTGTGTACAAGATACTGATATAATTTTCCTCCATGCTCCACGGTCTAACAGATAAGCAATGCTTCTGTCACTCCAGCATAACTGGTATGCTGCTCCCACATAATCCTCAGGCAGGTGCTTACATCAAGGTAGAGGTCTCCAGGAATAAAATAAGGTGATTGTTCTGCATAAGAAATCTGTTTGTCAGAAAGGGGCCTGGATGGGAAGGCCAGGAAAATGCGGTACATAGAGGAAAATACACATTCTGCCTTATTTATTTCATAGTAAAGTCTGAGCATACCTTTCAGAAATCCTTTTTAAAGAGTGCATGTATACCTGACTTTGATGTCACTTGCTAGGAAAGTGAATTGTTGTACTGCTCAAGAGTCCAATGAGATCTTCTCAGGCTGGAGAGCTGGGTGAAGGCAAACCTCATGAAGTTTAATAAGGACATGTGCAGGGTCCTTCATTTGGGGAGGAACAACAGCAGGCACCAATACAGGTTAGGGGCTGCCCTACTGGAAAGCAGCTCCATGGAGAAAGACCTTGGAGTGCTGGTGGACAGCAAGTTCTGCATGGGACAGCAATGTGCCCTTGTGGCCAAGAGAGCCAATGGGATCCTGGGGTGCATCAAGAAAAGTGTCTATCAATGTCTGAGCGGTGGGTGTCAAGTGGAGAGGGCCAAGCTCTTTTCAGTGGTGTGCAGTAATAAGACAAGGAACAACAGTTACAAGTTTGAACATAGAAGATTTCACCTCAACATGAGGAGAAACTTCTTTATAGTCAGGGTGACAGAGCACTGGACCAGGCTGCCCAGAGAGGTTGTGGAGTCTCCTGCTCTGGAGACTTTCCAAGCCCACCTGGATGCATTCCTGTGCAGACTACCCTAAGTGACCCTGCTTTGGCAGGGGCACTAGACTTGATGAACTCTGGAGGTCACTTCTAGCCTCTAATGTACTGTGATACTATGAGTGGCTCTGAAAATGAGAGATTTAACATGCTGGAAGGCATGCAGATTCAGCACAGATTTGGACACACTGGGTCTCACTGGGCCATGTAAGAAGAAGGGACTTGTGATAGTGTGAACTGTGATGTATCTGGGAGTGAGTTAAAATACCATGGAAGACTTACAAATACCATTCAGACACTGTGGGCTTCTCCCAGAAGAAATACAGCCATCCAAATACAGCAGCCTACACCAAAGCCCTGATAGTTCTCTCCAGACCAGAGATCTGTAATGCTATTGAGTGATAAATGCCTTTATAATGATGATTGGTTTTTTAGGTTTGTTTTGTTTATTTTCTTTAATGTGTATGTGTATTGATGCTTTTAGAAAAGAACCTTGTATGTATGTGTTTGGATTTTTCCATTTGAATATGGTTTAAAAGCTGAGGAACATCCAGAATAAATGACTTGTCGGAGGTTACCCGTTAAATTAGTGATGCAGAGCAGAAAGAACATCTTTGCTACTTCATCTGAAACATGGACCTGATGGAGCAGGTCCAGAGGAGGGCACATGTTCCAGGGAGCTGGAACACCTCTGGTACTGTAATGGGTTGGGGCAGGTCCCCTCCCCACCACAGGCAGAAATAACGACTCAGACAAACTGATTGCAAAAGTAGTGGAGAGTTTAAATAGAGAGCGGTGAATGTTACAGAAAACCCAAAGCGCAGTGACAAAGAAAGATCCCAAAGCAAACCCAGAGGCATCCCATCCCCACCTGAGGGTGCATCCAAAACCCCCAGGGCTCCTTCTTCCCCCTCCCTCTGCTGGGCTAGTCTCAGCTGGCCAGGCCTGAGACTGCCCATCCCCCTGTGGCCTTGGGCCCAATCAGGCCCATGGCCGGGAGATCTCTCCCCCAGTTACCAAGTCTCGGAGAGGGAAGGAAAGAGGAAGTGCCAGACCCCACCGCAAAAATTTATAGTGGTGCAAGGGATTATGGTAGAAATACCTAATTTCCTGAGTCCACCCACTGGGATGGACTTCTGGACACAGGAAACACCCCTGTAGCAGAGGGCACCCAGCCCAAACTACGACAGGTACAAAGGCTGAGGGAGCTGGGGTTGTACAGCCTGGAGAAGAGAAGACTCTGAGGAGACCTAATAGCTGCTTTCCAGTACCTGAATGGAGCCTACAAGAAGGCTGGACAGGATCTGTTTACAAAGGCCTGCAGTGATGGGATGAGGGTAATGGTCTGAAAATAGAGAAGAGTAGATTTAGTTTGGATGTTAGGAACATGGTCTTTACTGTGAGGGTGTTGGAACACTAGAACATGTTGCCCAGTGAAGTAGTTGAAACTCCATCCTTGGAGATCTTCAAGTTCAGGCTCCACAAGGCTCTGAACAAGCTGAGGTAGTGGAGGATGTCCCTGCTGAGTGCAAGGGGGTTGAACTACATGATCTTTGGTGGTCCCTCCCAACCCAAACCATTCTTTGATTCCATGATTCTATCCATGCATGCTCCTCACAGTCACACTCTCCAAAGTCTTTTACAAACTACAGCAGTTAAGAGCTAGCGTTGCTGATGGGCAATGGCCGCATTTGGGGACATCCTAACTTGGCCAGTTTACCTTTGTATTCTAAGAGGCAGATGCAATGTGCTGACTGTTGTCATGATTTAAATTTGGTTATTCTTTACCAGAAAACATGAAACACAAAAGATAAAAGGAATGAGAGGCAAATATCTGTGTGTCTATCATAGTAGCAGTGGTTACATGTCTGAATTTTGGTGGCATTTCCATCTAGTGGAATACTTTTTTTCCATTTCTCCTGCCCAAAATTCCATTTTTCCCATGGTAATTTTGTGGCAATTCCATAAGTGTGTTCATATTTAATGTAAGCTTCAATGTGCATGGAGGAACATAGCTAACAAGCTGCTTTTAGGTAAAGCAGTTGCTGAAGAGGGATTTTTTTCCTTGATTTCTTGTTAAGCACAGAGTTTGTTTGTGGGTTCAAACATGTGTCTGAAAATCTCTGCCTCAGATCCTCCTTTCTCCCAGACCTCTGATATAGGTGCTTACATCCAGAACTTTAGGGGTGAAAGAACAAAGCTTACCATTAAGAAATGTCCTACACTAATCTGATGGAGATTTCTAGAGATTACCGTGATACAAATAAAATAAAATAAAATAAAATAAAATGTGTCTGTGGTAGGCAAAACAACTACACAACATGAAAAGTTCAGGTTGTGAATGCTGACTGGTAGCAGAAAGTTGTGCTTGTGTGATAACTGAGGGAGTAAGCATGAGATAACCAATCAGAGTCAAAGCTCTGATCTTGGCTGTCCTCAAATGAGTGTCAGTAGTCAATTAAGCTATGGGTGCATGTAAACACTTACCTTTGTGAGAAGATGAAGCAAGGAAAAGAGTGGATTCTTTTTGGTACTTCTGTGCTTTCTTATTTGTCCACAGTTACTCTCAAAACTGCATTATAACTGCTCCAAGCTGACAGTCCTTTGTAGGATAGCAATGGTGTACAAGAGGAAATATGCGAAGCTTAAACGGTTATAGTACCAAGTCATACTGACTCAGGATAAGTACACTGTAGAAGTCAAGTAAGGAGGGATTTGTTGTGGTTCCCAGGAAATGATCCGTCTGAATTCCAACTTACGATGGCTAGGTGCCTGTTGGATAGTAGAGAACTCTTACAGTAGTACCTTTACTGCATTAAGAAGATGCAAGCTAGGCATAATACCAAGGAAAGCTGTCTAACTATGATGCTACCATGGAAGTAGAGAGCAGTGATTCAAATTTTACTTTGTGTTTGTCAGTGAAATGTCTTGTAGCTGACCTACAGTGTGAGAGTTTGTCAGCCATCCAGAAGCTGCTGCAGGAGGTTACTGTCACAAAGATGTAGGAGCATCATGGTGATGGCTTTCAGTTACTAAACATAATGATCCTGGGATATGTAGGATGCACTGCTGGTTTCTCTTTGTCATGAAGGGAGCACAGTTCTCTCACCTACCACTACTGTCAGTCTCATGAGAGGGAAATAGCAAACAAAGCAGGACCTTCATATATAATTCCTGTGGAAAGAATGAATAGTGCTCCCTCACCCAAAGCAAGGTCACCGACATCATATAGCAGACAATGGCAATGGCCTTGAAGACAATAGAAAGCTGGTGTTCTGTCAGGTTTTAACTATATTGTGTGTGTTTTTTCTCAAGTTCTTGTAGTGCTGAGTATCTTAAGATGTTTTACCTTATCTTATCTTTATCTTTATCTTTATCTTATCTTATATAGGGGTGACCTTATTACTCTCTACAACTACCTGAAGGGAGGTTGTAGAGAGACGGATGTTGGTCTCTTCTCCCAGGCAGCCAGTACCAGAACAAGAGGACACAGTCTCAGGCTGCGCCAGGGGAGGTTCAGGCTAGATGTTAGGAAAAAGTTCTATACACAAAGAGTGATTGCACATTGGAATGGGCTGCCTGGGGAGGTGGTGGAGTCGCCATCACTGGAGGTTTTCAGGAGGAGACTTGATGGGGTGCTTGGTGTCGTGGGTTAGTTGTTTGGGTGGTGTTTGATTGGTTGATGGGTTGGACGCGGTGATCTTGAAGGTCTCTTCCAACCTGGTTTATTCTATGTATTCTATGTATTCTTTAGCCACAACAATCCCATGCAGTGCTACAGGCTAGGGTCAGAGAGTGGCTAGGCAGAAAGGGACCTAGGGGTACTGGTTGACAGTAGGCTGAACATGAACATTAGTGGTGGTGAATGGTGCCACATCCAGCTGGAGCCCAGTCACTAGTGGTGTCCCCCAGGGATCAGTGCTGAGCCCCATCCTGTTCAATATCTTTATTGATGATCTGGATAAGGGGATTGAGTCAGTCATCAGTAAATTTGCAGATGACACTAAGCTGGGAACAGATGTTGATTGGGTAGAGGGTAGGAGGGCTCTCCAGAGGGGCCTTGATGGGCTGGACAAATGGGCAGAATCCAACACGATGACATTCAACAAGTCCAAGTGCCAAGTGCTGCACTTTGGACACAACAACCCCATGCAGTGTTACAGGCTGGGGTCAGAGTGGCTGGAGAGCAGCCAGGCAGAAAGGGATCTAGGGGTATTGGTTGATAGTAGGCTGAACATGAGCCAGCATTGTGCCCAGGTGGCCAAGAAAGCAAATGGCATCCTGGCCTACATCAGGAACAGTGTGGCCAGCAGGAGCAGAAAAGTCATTCTGCCCCTGTACTCAGTATGGTTAGGCCACACCTTGAGTCCTGTGTCCAGTTCTGGGCCCCTCAGTTTAGCAAAGATGTTGACTTGCTGGAATGTGTCCAGAGAGGGGCAAGAAAGCTGAGGAGGGCTTTGGAGCACAGCCCTGTAAGGAGAGGCTGAGAGAGCTGGGGTTGCTTAGCCTGGAGAAGGAGAGGCTCAGGGGAGACTTTCTTGCTCTCTACAAGAACCTGAAAGGAGGTTGTAGCCAGGTGGGGGTTGGTCTTCTCTCAGGCAACCAGCACCAGAACAAGAGGACACAGTCTCAAGCTGCACCAGGGGAGGTTTAGACTTGATGTTAGAAATTGTTCATAGAGAGAGTGATTGCCCATTGGAATGGGCTGCCCAGGAGGGTGGTGGAATCACCATCCCTGGAAGTGTTTAAAAAAAGACTGGATGGGGCACTCAGAGGTTTAGTTGATTGGATGGTACTAGGTAATCATCTGGACTTGATGATCTCAGAGGTCTTTTCCAACCTACCTAATTATGTGAATTTGTGATTAAAGGTTTTCTCCATGCCTGTGCAATATTTGTGACCATAAAATACAAGGGTGGGTTGTCAGTACTGCCTTTAGATAGCAGGCTCTGCTTTGTGTTTGATCCTTTGGAAAAAACAGCAGGCTGACAGCCTGGACAATTCTGGTCCTCCTTCCTGCCCCCTGGTCAGTGAGTCTGAATGTTGACTTAGAACTGTTTGCACAGGTTTCATGGGACTATGCCAAGCAGTTGTGAATGTCTGACAAATCATGCTAGACCTCTCACAAATAACATTGCTAGAGGATACGGATGGTGCTGTCACAAACAGTCAGAAACAAATCAGCTTAGCTGGAGTTGCCAGTCTGAAGGTTTGCAGAACTTTGTCTTGAACAGTGTGGTGCTTCATATGTGTGCTGCTGCAATAAGGCTTTGGTGATAAATATGTAAAGCAGTCATAGATGCCTACTTTTTTGTATGCTAGCCTTCTTGCTTTTCATTTAATGAAAAACAGCAGTTAAACCATCATTTACACTGTGAAACAAAAAAAACCCCAACAAACAGCACAAACCCATTTTGTAGTATAAATGATTTTATATATACCAAGCAAGGAAAAGATTCCTAGGCCCATGGCTGAAATGAAATTAAATACTATAGAGGGTATGCCATCAGGTTGTTTGCTTATTCACTCTATGGAGTGACCCTGAAGTTCATCAGGCTGCACATCAAGAATTCCCTAGGTGGTGCACATCAGCTGAAAGTGTGACCTTGTCACACCATAGTTCAGATTTTAATTAGTGCTGGACTTGAGGATGGCATTGCAACCTGCATTTAGTAAGCTGTCTCCTCCAAAGGGCTGTTATCAGTTTAATTTCTACACTGCTTCTGCTGCATCATTGGCAGCTAAAGGAAATACTTAGAAAAATCCATCAAATTCAACAAACTGAGCTGTAATTGAATTTGACAAAAAAAAAAAAAGATAATCTTGAGATACTGGAAAGGTGAAACTAGGGGAAGAAAATTACCCTGCCTGGAGGTGTTACAACTTGATCACTAAGCCACAGAACCTGCACATCACTGTGCCCACAGACAAAAAGGCTCCCCAATGTTTGGTTTCAAGGTCTGCCCCCAGTGCTGCAGTTGTATTTATCTGCTGGTTGTGTGTTGTGTCAAGAGCAGAAACATAACTGCATGACCCTCTGATCCCCATTCTCATCCAGCCTGCAGATGCATGCTACAGGCACTTTTCTCTGCTTGTCGAAACCTTCCAGTCTCTACCTATACCAAATTACATCGCCAGTTTTCAAATTTCAGCAGCACCCGTGGCCCTGAATTACTTCCATGTGATTCCATTACTTCCTCCTCTCCAGCAGCGTGAACCCTCCTCTGCAGCTACATTTTTTTTCCCCTTGCTTTTCTAGAGATTAGCACTAGATGGCAGTGCTCTGGTGACGAAGAGGAGTTTAAACACCTTCCTGGAATCACCAACGAGGACTAAGAACAGCTTCTGGATTCGTGGGGGCAGGGAGTGTTGCTGTTACTGTGCCTAGCAGACAGCTGATCTGTATTAAATATCTGTGACAACATCTGCGAGAACACGGAACTTCTTAGGCTGTCCTTCTTAGTGGATACATAAGGGCAGAGTGGGAAACAAAGGAGCAGCAGAACAATTTAGAAAGCTTTTCTATCTTAATAGCATCCCACAAAGAGGGTATGAAATGTATTACTGCTGGGTGGTACTGAAAGGGAAGGTAGGGTTTTGAGGCAAGAGTATGTTTTAGAGCTAAGTGTAAGCTTTCAAAGGACTGTAGCTTCCCAACGAGCTCCTGTTTTGTTCCTACCTATGCAGCCCTTTGCTGTACTATCTCAAGCAGTTCTCTGTCCTTCTTGAACTGGGGAGCCCAGAACTGGACACAGTATTTCAGATGAGGCCTCACCAGGGCAGAGTAGAGAGTGAGAAAAGCCTTTCTTGATCTGCTTGCCACTTCCTTCTTGATGCACCCTGAGCTGCCATTTGCTGTCTTGGCCACAAGGGCATATTGCTGGTTCATGGCCATCCTGTTGTCTACCAGTCCCAGGTCTTTTTCCACAGAGATGCTTTCCGGCAAGTCAATACCTAACCTGTACTGATGCAAGGAGTTATTCCTCCCCAGCTGCAGGGCCCTACACGTGCCCTCATTGAACTTCACAAGGTTATTCTCTGTCCAGCTCTCCAGACTGTCCAGGCCATGCTGGATGGTAGCACAGCATGATGGTGTGTCAACCACCCCTCCCAGCTCTGTGTCCTCGGCGAACCTGCTGAGAGTACACTCGATCCCTTCATCCAGGTTGTTGATGAATATATACTGAACTGGAGTGGACCCTGGGTGACACCACTTGTTACAGACCTCTGATTAGACTGTGCCACAGACCACAAGCCTTTAAGTTCTGTCCTTCAGCCAGTTGTCAATCTCCCCCACTGCCCATTCACATAACCCACTCTTCCTAAGCTTGTCTGTAAGGATGCTGATATCATGTAAGTGATGGGTTTATGTACACTGCATGAAGTGATGGCTTCTTGTAGACCTTGCCAGAATGTATTTGAAGCTTGCTTGCTTGCTCTCCTGAAAAGGGTGATTTTACACTCAGTAGACATGACTTTAATTTTCAATTTCAATGTCAGTGGTTTCACCATTCACTAGCATGAATCTCTAATACAGTAAAAAATGCAGGGATTAGCCTGATGAAGGCATTTCTGCCCCTGTCCTCCTTGAAAACAACATCACCCCACTCAGGATCCCATTACTCAACTCAGTAGCCTGCTCAGAGAGCTGCCCAGGTCCCAGTCACCATGCTCATGGAGAGTTATTCCTGTTTAAAAGGGAAATTAAGTAAGGGAGAAGCTTTCGTTGAATCCACCATAGCAAAAACACACCTCAGGCATACGGGTGTTCTAGGCTTGATGACACACGTATACATTGTAGTTAAATATTCCAGCACATCTAAGGTCAGGAAACACAAACGAGCACTACAGAGTATTTTATTAAATCAGAGAAGGAGGAAAAAAAAAAAAAAAAGAAACAATAAAAAAAAAATAATATTTGCAAGAGGATTTTATTAATGCTGTAAATTGCATTCACACAAGCACTCAAGAGCTCTCTAGGCAAAATGGAAAACATTCTTTTCTCTTTTACTGACAGATAACTTTTAATTTTTTATGACTGGGCATTGAGATCAATATCAGCGAGCTTTATCTCTCTTGCTTTGCATGTTGGAAAAGTACAAAGCCAGGAGATAAACTGCTTCTCTGAAATTGCATTTGCGTTGGCAGTTTATTTTATGTTTCTGTAATTTTATTAAAATCACTTATATACATCCAACATGATTCCACACAGGGTCTCTAAAATGAGCTATTTAAGCTGCAGTGCTCCACTATATGGACATATTTATCAGAACCAAATTGCTAGTCAGCATATTTTAATATTTTAATACTTTAAATTAGAGAAGAGCACATTTAGGTCAGACTTTAGGAGGCAGTTCTTTACCATGGGGGTGGTGGAATGCTGGAACATGTTGCCGGGGAGGTTCAGGCCCCATCCTTGGAGATAGAATAGAATAGAATAGAATAGAATAGAATAGAATAGAATAGAATAGAATAGAATAGAATAGAATAGAATAGACCAGGTTGGAAGAGACCTTCAAGATTACCGTGTCCAAACCATCATCCAACACCATCTAATCAACTAAACCATGGTACCAAGCACCCCATTAAGTCTCCTCCTAAACACCTCCCATGATGGTGACTCAAGGTCATGCTCAATAGGGCTTTGGCCAACTTGATGGAATGGAGGGTGTCCCTCCTCACTGAAGGGGGGCTGGATTAGATGAATTTTGGAGGTCCCTTCCAACCCAAACCATTCTATGATTCTATGTCTGTTGTAGAGAAGTAGTAACTAAAAAAGTGCATGTTTCTCCTTTCTTTTGCTACTTTCCTGTGTTTTAATGAAATTATTCTTTTTAAATTGGTATCATTGTTCAGTCAGATGCTCCACAGTCTTAGTGAAATCCTTGAAGTGATATTATCAAGACTAGGAGTAAGAACTTTCCCTTCTACACCAACCATACACATAGCTGAAGACATCTTCAGGAAGTCACATAGGATTCAGAGTTTAAAGAAGAGAAACTTTTAATTACGTGTGTTCAGGACTAAAAAAAAAATCACAATTCACACTTTTCCCTTTCAGCAGAGACACAGAATCAGCACGCTCCAGCTCCCTCAAAGACTCAGTTCTGATGTCTAGTCTCCTTGCCTAAAAATGCTAGTGGTTGTTTTTCATATGATACCATGTATACACCTGAAAAAGCAGCATGATGATAGGACAAGAAACAACAGGCACAAATCATCACATGGGAATTTCCAACAAGATACAAAGAATTTATTTATTTTCAGTGAAAGTGTGTCTGAACACTTAAGTAGGTGCCTAGAGGGGCTGTGGACTCTCCATTCTTAGAGGTATTCAAAACTCAGCTCTGCATGGCCATGAGTCATCTGGTCTGATTCACTCTGCCCACAAGAAGCAGGTTGGTTTAGATAACCCCCAAAGGTGTCTTCCCACTTTCATTAATCTCTGATTCTATGAATCTAACAGGAGAACAACAGAAAGGGGGAAAAAGGGAGGAATACATGGAATACATAGAATGAACCAGGTTGGAAGAGACCTTCAAGATCATCGCATCCAACCCATCAACCAATCCAACACCACCTAAACAACTAACCCATGGCACCAAGCACCCCATCAAGTCTCCTCCTGAACACCTTCCATGATGGTGACTCCACCACCTGCCCTGGCAGCCCATTCCAATGTGCAATCACTCTCTCTGTATAGAACTTTTTCCTAACATCCAACCTAAACCTCCCCTGGTGCAGCCTGAGACTGTGTCCTCAAATGTTCCAACTTTATGTCCATGAGTGAAATAAATAATCTGGGAATCTCACACTATACTGTAGTGAAAATAAATTCTCTCTTAATGTTGAAGCACCATATTGAGCTTCGATTTTATTTTCTTCTATTTCATTTTTTCAGACTTCTCAGTGGTTGGCTATTCCCAACCCAACTTTATATCTTTTTAGTTATCTTGTTCCATCTGATTGCCTTTGAGGCTTCCCTACAGATGGTGGCACATTCCCTTCTCCCGATGATTCTGCTTTGATGTCTGTTCATGTCTTTTGAAACAGTGCAATCATTGATGATGCTCAAGTCAGCAGACTTTAATCCTTCTCTGAAGAAGACTGCACAGAGTTGACAGCTATAAGCTAAAGACTCTTCTTTCTGTGAACATGTCTGAGTATAAATATTTTTCTCTAACACTAACAAGATCTGCAAGAGCTAACGAAAGCAGCTTGGCTCCCAGCTTTCTCTTTGTGAGGGTTTAATCCTCCAGAGCACTCTGAGACAACACCAACCCTTACTGCAGAGGCAGTTTCTTACTTTGAGCTAGCTCTTTTTTTTTTTTTCTTTTTTCCCTGGGACAGCTCTTGTCTTTGTGTCAGGATATAAAGCAATCAGAGCATGGGTACCAGCAATTATTTACCTTTTTCCTTTTCCCCCCTTCCCTCAGCTTCATCTCTTTCACAGTATCACAGTATCACAGTATAACTAAGGTTGGAAGAGACCCCAAGGATCATCAAGTCCAACCTGTCACCACAGACCTCACAACTAGACCATGGCACCAAGTGCCACGTCCAATCTCCCCTTGAACACCTCCAGGGACGGCGACTCCACCACCTCCCTGGGCAGCCCATTCCAATGACGAACAACTCGCTTAGTGAAGAACTTCCTCCTCACCTCGAGTCTAAACCTCCCCTGGTGCAGCTTGAGACTGTGTCCCCTTGTTCTGGTGCTGGTTGCCTGGGAGAAGAGACCAACTCCTTCCTGGCTACAACCACCTTTCAGGTAGTTGTAGAGGGCAATGAGGTCACCCCTGAGCCTTCTCTTCTCCAGGATACACAATCCCAGGTCCCTCAGCCTCTCCTCATAAGGCTTGTGCTCAAGGCCTCTCCCCAGCCTTGTTGCCCTTCTCTGGACACGTTCAAGTGTTTCAATGTCCTTCTTAAACTGAGGGGCCCAGAACTGGACACAGGACTCAAGGTGTGGCCTAACCAATGCAGAGCACAGGGGCACAATGACCTCCCTGCTCCTGCTGGCCACACTATTCCTAATACAGGCCAGGATGCCATTGGCCCTCTTGGCCACCTGGGCACACTGCTGGCTCATGTTTAGGTGTCTGTCAATCAGCACCCCCAGGTCCCTCTCTGTTTGGCAGCTCTCCAGCCACTCCCACCCCAGCCTGTAGCTCTGCATGGGGTTGCCGTGGCCAAAGTTTGCTGTGGCCAATGTAAACTGTTTTGTTTTATGTTGCTTTTGGTTGGTTGTTTTTCTGTTTGCTGCTGTTGTTTGTTTGAATTTTTTGTTTGTTGTGGTTTGTCTGTGCTTTTGTTTTATTTTGTTGGGGTTTTGTTGTTGTTTTGTTTTTTTGTTTGGCTTGGTTGTGGGTTTATTTTTGTTGGTTTTAGTTTTGTATGTGCTTGTTTTGTTTTGTTTTGACCGGTCTGGTTTCAAAATGCTAATATATATTAGGTTCCCAGCTGTGACATGATTCCTTCAAGGAAATATTTTCCAGATCTTTGGCAAATATTTTCTCCTTTTCCATCATGACCTGAATGCAAAGAAGCTAAAGATATTAAATGATTTCTGCCACAGATGCTGAGAGAGAGGAATGCAGAGGGAGAAACAAACGCAATAGAGCTATTATCAATGTTCACTAAACACAGTTACAGACTCACAATATTGCAGATACTTCTCTGCTTTGTCTTCATGCCTTTGAGGTCTCTGAGAATTGATTTCATATTGGTTTTAAATATTCAGCTGAACCTCCAGGAGGTTTATATGGTCTGTAGGTGTAGAATTATTGATCCAGAGGCCTTCCCAAACATATATACATATACATATATATGTATATATATTAAAAAACATATGTAGGGAAAGAAGTGAGGCATCTTCTTCCTTGTTGTTTTAAAAGGAAACCTCATGTTTCACTGAGATATTATAAGCTTTGAGGAGAAATTCTTCTACCACATTTGCTTTTGGCAAATCTTCTTGAGAACATTCCTGATCAGCATCATATGGTCTTGGTATAAACAGTTTAAACAGTCATGCAAAGATGGGGTCAAATTAGGAGCCTTTTAAGTTACCCTTGGGCATTTTATTCAGTGCCTTTGCATCATGAAACTATCCTAGACCATCCTGTGTATCTGTTCTGTCCTTTTGCTGCATGTAGCCTACTTCTGTCTCACAGCTCAAAATCTCTACAGGATTTGGTCTGAGAGCACATACTTCAAAACTTTCAGAGGTATTGGTGTGCTTCCCTTAGGCTCAATGTGAATGGCTGTTAATGTTCTTCCAATAATGAAACATTGTTTGGTGGTTTGGTTTTAACTGGGGTGAAGGTTGGGGAGGGGGAAGAAGCCACAACAACACAATATGAAGAGATGTCTGTATACTTCTAGCACTTTTCAAATCTTATGTTATTTCACTCAGAGGCACAAGACAGTGAATTTCTAGTAGGTGCAAACCTGCATAATCTGTATATCAGGATTGCAATCCATAGGTGTCTACAGCCACAGCTGTGTGTGTTTGTAAGTGTGTCTTGAATATGTATTTTTCACTGCCTGTAAGTAGACACAATATGTTATCTGGCTTTGATTTTGTCATTTATATTTTTTTTCTTTTGTATCAGATGATATCTTTGTTATAAATGATATTATAGAAGTAGAGAAGATTGCACTAAATTCGGTGATTTCACTGAAAATGATCAGTGCTCCAGCACTGCATCCTTACTGCAAAGTAGCTTAGCAATTTTGAAGTGGGCTTTGAACAAGCCACCTAGTTGTGAGCACACAAAAGAGTAATGTGATATGATATTATTCTAAAGAAAAACTTTGGGTTTTTAAGCAAGTATCAATTTTGCTTTCAGCTTGTGGACAGTTAATGAACTGTTTTGTTTAATTTGCAGAAGTTCTGGTTATAAGGAATCGTTAACAGATTAAGTCACTTTGTGCTGAATCCCAAACTGCCATGCTAAATTGCCTTGAGAACCCAAACTACTGTTTCTACATCTAGTACATAGTCTACACTCTGCTTCAATGCACAAGTCATAGTCATTAAAAATTATGTGAAGACATATGAAAACAGCTCTGAGGCCCTCAACACAAGAATCACAGAATCATAAAATAGAATAGAATAGAATAGAATAGAATAGAATAGAATAGAATAGAATAGAATGCAATGCAATGCAATGCAATGCAATGCAATGCAATGCAATGCAATACAATATATTAACCAGGTTGGAAAAGACCTTTCAGATCATCAAGTCCAACCTATCATCCAACACTATCTAATCAACTAGAATAGAATAGAATAAACTAAACCATGGCACCAAGCACCTCACCCAGTCTCTTCTTAAACACCTCCAGTGATGGTGATTCCACCACCTTCTTGGGCAGCCCATTCCAATAGGTAATCACTCTTTCTGTGAAGAACTTCTTCCTAACATCCAGCCTGAACCTCCCCTGGCACAGCTTGAAACTGTGTCCTCTTGTTCTGGTGGGAGAAGAGACCAACCCCCACCTGTCTACAACCTTCCTTCAGGTAGTTGCAGACAACAATAAGGTCTCTTCTGAGCCTCCTCTTTTCCGGGCTAAGCAATCCCAGCTCCCTCAGCCTCTCTTCATAAGGCTTGTGCTCCACAGCCCTCCCCAGTTTTCTTGCCCTTCTCTGGACACCTTCCAGCAAGTCAACATCTTTCCTAAACTGTGGGGCCCACAGAATCATAGAATGGTCCAGGCCAGAAGGGACCTCCAATGGTCACCCAGTCCAACCTCCCTGCAGTCAGTAGGGACACCCCCAACTAGATTAGGTTGCCCAGGGTCTCATCCAGGACACGGATCTGCTGGAGCAGGTACAGAGAAAGGACACAAAAATAATCAAAGGGCTGGAGCACCTCTCCTATGAAGACAGGCTGAGAGTGTTGGGGTTGTTCAGCCTCGAGAAGAGACCTTATAGTGGCCTCACAACTCCTGAAGGGAGCCTACGAGAAAGATGTGGAGGGACTGCTCAGAAGGGCATGTAGCACTAGGACAATGGGCAGTGGCTTTAAACTAGAGAAGGGTAGATTTTAAACTGGATATTAGGAAGAAGTCTTTCACTCTTGAGGGTGGCAGAACACTCAGACAAGTTGCCCAGGGAGGTGGTGGAAGCTACATCCCTGGACACATTCAGGGTCAGGCTTGATGAGGGGCTCTGAGCACCTTCATTTAGTTGGGGATGTCCATGCTTACTGCAAGGGTATTGGACAAGATGACCTTTAAAAGTTCCTTGTCATTCAGTGCATTTTATGACTGATATGATTGCCGTAGTGAAATAAAAGCTCTTCATTAGTAGTCGTGGTGACCAAGCAATCCTTTTTTTTTTTTTTTTGTCTCTATTTCTTTTCATTCTGTAGAACAGACATTCTATTTCAACTGACTTATTTAGACAGGCATAATATTTGGATTATCTGTGTTTGTGTTCAAACAACTAATTCATTAGCAGGGTTTGTTTCACTTTTTCTTCCAGTTCCTTCCCTCTTTCTCTCCCATACTCTGTCTGCTGCTTCTGCTTTCTCCTCTCTCTTTGTTATTTGTGTGTGTGTTATCTTAAGGCCAGTGTACTTTAAATTCTGGCACATTTTGGAAGGACTGTCAGACATAAAAGGTGGATGACGAGAGCATTTTTGTAGCAGTTTATGATTAATTGTGTAGAAAGGGAAAGAAGAGAGCATTGTTTGTCTATAACAAACTAATTAGCATTTAACTCACAGCTGAGAGTGTCAGAAGAAATGTTTTATCTTAGCTGTTTTCATTCTGAACTTCACATACCTCAAGAACACAAAAGGTTTTTCTCTGTATGGGGGGTAAAATTTGTTTTTTCTGCTTTCCTGGTATAAAACAATTTGGTCAATATTATATCAATTAAGACAGATAAAAGAAAAGAAAAAATATGCAGAAGCAGCTGTTTATGGTGGAATACAAGTTTTCACATGAGAACTGCCATGTGACCATATGGTAAATACCATCCCTGAAAATAATCTTTCTCGTTTGAACTTACAGACCGAAAGTTCCTGCTGGTAATTATTTATTTATTTATATTTATTTTTATTATATGCATTAAAATTGAGCAATAAAAATGAACAGAGAGGAAAAGAAATGAGCTTTTATCTCACAGTGCCTTAATATTTTTATGTTGGACTGAAGTGAAAGGCCATAAAAAAACATGACCTACTTAAAACTGAGTACTGAAAGTGAGAAAGCTGTCATGATTTGCTTCGTATTTTTGGCAAGCTGTCTGGAGAAACTCCAATTATTTGTCTGTTTAAGCTAATACAAGACATGTTTCCCTCTTGGAGACACTGGTCTGTTTCTATATAAATGCTTATATTTAGCTTCCTTGCTTTTATTTTATAGAAAGAAAAACAAAAACAACCAAGAGAGAGAAAGAAAGAAAAAAGATCTCTTAGCAATGACCTTCTTGCATCCCCTGAATTCAAAGAAAGTTGGAACTACTCAGTCTACCAGGCAAAGCCTTTTATTGTGGATAGGATGGAATAGAATAGAACAGAACAGAATAGAACAGAATAGAATAGAATAGAATAAAGTAGACCAGGTTGGAAGAGACCTTCAAGATCGTGTCCAACCCATCATTCAACACCATCTAATCAACTAAACCATGGCACGAAGCACCCCATCCAGTCCCCTCCTGAACACCCCCAATGATGGCGACTCCACGAACTCCCTGGGCAGCCCTTGGCCCTCCTGGCTGCCTGAGCACATTGCAGGCTCATGTTCAGCCGGCTGTCAACCAGTACCCCCAGGTCCCTCTCTGCTGGCCCACTCTCCAGCCAGTCTGACACCAGCCTGTAGCACTGCATTGGGTTGTTGTGGCCAATGTGTAGAACCCAGCACTTGGATGTGTTAAAACTCATGCCTTTGGACTCTGCCCATCTGTCCAGCCTGTCGAGGTCCCTCTGCAGAGCCTCTCTACCCTCTAACAGATCAATTCCTGCCCCCAGCTTGGTGTCGTCTGCAAATTTACTGATGATGGACTCAATGCCCTCGTCTAGTTCATCAATGAAGATATTAAAGAGCATGGGGCCCAACACTGATCCCTGGGGCACACCACTAGTGACTGGCTGCCAGCTGGATGTGGCACCATACACCACCACTCTCTGGGCACAGCCCTCCAGCCAGTTCCTAACCCAGAACACAGTGCTGCTGTCCAAGCCAGGGGCTGATGGCTTGGACAGGAATTTGCTGTGGGGGATGGTGTTAAAGGTCTTGCTGAAGTCCAGGTAGCCTACATCCATAGCCTGCCCCACATCCACCAGGCAGTCACCTGATCATAGAAGGAGATCAGGTTGGTCAGGCAGGATCTGCCCTTCCTAAATCCATGCCGACTGGGCCTCTACTTCCATTACTAGGTCTTTTGCTGACATTTGGCAGTGTTTTCTATATCTCTCTGTGTTTCATCATCTTACCTTGTTGTGCATAAATGGGTAGTTCCGATTTCCTGTGGCTTAAAAGGTGTTAGTGTTTGTTAGAATACCTGACACCTATGTACTTGTATGAAATACAAAGCTTTTGCACCTTGGACTGCTTAAGATGGACTGTGAACAAGTGAATTCATTCTGTATCTTTGCTGGATTGTTCAAATATCTCAGTGTATTTCTCCAGCACATAATATCTCAGTGAAAAGAATTCTAATGTTAACTGATTTTTTTTTTCAAGTCACTGTGTCTTGGAAATTCTAATATTTTAGGATTAGAATCTTCAACAAGTTAAATGATACTTTAGGAGAAAACATTGATTGGCTGCATCCAGACACTCATAAATCATCCTAAAGGAAGTGCTTTGGGTTTCTGAAAAATCAGATTAGTTGTAGACATCCATGATTTAAAAAGTTGGTTTTGCTATGAGAACCAGGAGCTGTAAATATTTTTGTTTGTGGGAAGGTTTGGGAAGGGAAGGTTTGGGAAGGGAAGGTTTGGGAAGGGAAGGTTTGGGAAGGGAAGGTTTGGGAAGGGAAGGGAAGGTTTGGGAAGGTTTGGGAAGGTTTGGGAAGGTTTGGGAAGGTTTGGGAAGGTTTGGGAAGGTTTGGGAAGGGAAGGGAAGGGAAGGGAAGGGAAGGGAAGGGAAGGGAAGGGAAGGGAAGGTTTGGGAAGGGAAGGGAAGGTTTGGGAAGGGAAGGGAAGGGAAGGTTTGGGAAGGGAAGGGAAGGGAAGGTTTGGGAAGGGAAGGGAAGGGAAGGTTTGGGAAGGGAAGGTTTGGGAAGGGAAGGTTTGGGAAGGGAAGGGAAGGGAAGGGAAGGGAAGGGAAGGGAAGGGAAGGGAAGGGAAGGGAAGGGAAGGGAAGGGAAGGGAAGGGAAGGGAAGGGAAGGGAAGGGAAGGGAAGGGAAGGGAAGGGAAGGGAAGGGAAGGGAAGGGAAGGGAAGGGAAGGGAAGGGAAGGGAAGGGAAGGGAAGGGAAGGGAAGGTTTGGGAAGGGAAGGTTTGGGAAGGGAAGGGAAGGGAAGGTTTGGGAAGGGAAGGGAAGGGAAGGTTTGGGAAGGGAAGGTTTGGGAAGGGAAGGTTTGGGAAGGGAAGGGAAGGTTTGGGAAGGGAAGGGAAGGTTTGGGAAGGGAAGGTTTGGGAAGGGAAGGGAAGGGAAGGTTTGGGAAGGGAAGGGAAGGTTTGGGAAGGGAAGGTTTGGGAAGGGAAGGGAAGGTTTGGGAAGGTTTGGGAAGGTTTGGGAAGGGAAGGGAAGGTTTGGGAAGGGAAGGGAAGGGAAGGGAAGGGAAGGGAAGGGAAGGGAAGGGAAGGGAAGGGAAGGGAAGGGAAGGGAAGGGAAGGGAAGGGAAGGGAAGGGAAGGGAAGGGAAGGGAAGGGAAGGGAAGGGAAGGGAAGGGAAGGGAAGGGAAGGGAAGGGAATAAGCCAGGTTGGAAGAGACTTTCAAGATCAACGCGTCCAACCTATCATCCAACACCACCTAATCAACTAAACCATGCAACCAAGCAAAATATCAAGTCTCCTCCTGAACACCTCCAATGATGGTGACACCACGACCTCCCCAGGCAGCCCATTCTAATGGGCAATTACTCTTTCTGTGAAGAATTTCTTCCTAACATCCAGTCTGAACTTCCCCTGGTGCAGCTTGAGACTGTGTCCTCTTGTTCTGGTGCTGGTTGCCTGGGAGAAGAGACCAACCTCCGCCTGTCCACAACCTCCCTTCAGGTAGTTGTAGACAGCAATAAGGTCAACCCTGAGCCTCCTCTTCTCCAGGCTAAACAATCCCAGCTCCCTCAGCCTGTCCTCATAGGGTTTGTGTTCCAAACCTCTCACCAACTTTGTTGCCCTTCTCTGGATGCATTCCAGCAAGTTGTTTGTTTGTTTTTGTTTGTTGTACTTGGCTTTGTTTGTTTTGATCTGGTTGGGTTTTGTTTTATTTGCCTGTTTTTTGATAGCTCTGGTGCCTGTGAAGCAATCTCTGATGGCATTGACTTGAAGAATGAGTCAGAATAGCTGAAGAGATTACTAAAATATACCGCTGAAAAACTTTGCTTGCATCTCTACATAGTGCATGCGCTCCTGTGGGTGGCAACAGACAGCTGAACCCCTGTGCAAGTGTACGTATTACACCTCACTTACACTGAGCAGACATTGATATGCTTTTGAATTAAAGGTCTGATACATGTCTGTCTGTGTGTGTGTGTGTACAACACCAGTCTTGGCCTTGGAGAGACATAAGGCTTTGCTCTCCTGTGAAGCAACGAAGCTCGTGAAAGCTGTGGCTTGAAATTCTGTGAGCAAAAAAATCTTCTTGGAATCTTTGCTGAGATTTCTCACAGGACCTCTGGAACCTCCAGGCAGGAAGAATCCTGCCCTTCCCACTTTGCAATGGATTCTGACTGAGCCCCACAGCTGGGGCTTTACCTTTGGTTTTAAAACATCTCATCAAGTGTACATTTCTTCACCGCCATAGTAACTGAGGGATGATAGTTGAGGGAAACTAGTCACAGGATGTTTCAAATGAATAAATCCTTAAACTCAGATTAAAAAAAAAAAAAAAAGGGAAAACAGTATATGTGGAATAGGAGAGTTCCTTGTTTCCATGTTCAGAGAGGCTTGTGGCAAATTGTGCATTACCATGCGGTTCCCTCATCTTCAGGCTTTGTTGAGGCATCACTGTGTATCATCCACTGCCACACCATCAGGAAAAAAAACCCCAAACTTCACATTTGCTATCCTGTTTCCAATTTTCTTTTAGAATAAAAGACCTTCTCAGTCAGAATACCTTTCTTTTCACTACCTGTAGCTAGATTTATAGCTACACTACAAGAAAAAACACTGGAAATCTTTTATGAGTGAAGGGAATGAAAATCAGGCAGCACTAGTCTTGTTTAAATAATTATTGACTTGAGATGAAACTTTATTTTAATAAAAATAAACAAATATCCAATATCATGTCACCTCACTTTGTTATTAGCTGGCTAATGCCTGCTGTCTGTGTAATGTTATCACGGCCATTCATAAAAATTGCCCATGAAAACACCACGTTTGAGAAATTACTTCTGTGGGGATGCAGACATTTTATATATTTCTTTACAATGGGGTTTTGCTTCCAAGCATATTTAAATGAAAAATAAAAAATCACAAATCACAGAAATGAAGGTTCAGGCAGCTAAGTCCTTCGGGTAGATGGATCACCTGAGGGATGACAGGTATGCTAAAGCATCTGTGCTAGTAGATGGAGGTAAATGAGTCATCCCCTCAAGGAACAAACCCTATCTGTGATGAGTTCTCCTTTCTCCTGACAATAGCTCACTGATGAGCAGCGCTGTTACACTGAGTCCTTATTTGCATGGACCTTGAATGAATCGAAGAAAAGAGAAGACAAAAAAATCCAAGAGCTCCTAAGATTTCCCCCATTCCCATGTCATATTCAGATACTTGATGAAATCCTTATCCCACTGAAAAATTCAAGTTGATTGCTCACAGTCTTCAGCTCAGAATGCCATCTTCTTGAAAAAAAAAAAAAAAAAAGAAAGCATTGTGTCTTCTGGTCTGGTTTAGTGTTTTGGTTATAGATGTGGTTTTCTGTTTGGTTTTGGGCTTTGTTTAGGGGTTTTGTGGTTTGGTTTTTTTTTGGTCTTTTTTGGTTTTTTTTTGTTGGTTTTTTTTTGTGGGTTGTTTTTTGTTTGATTGATTGTTTTAATTATTCAGACATCAAATAACTGGAATTTAGGATTGAAATAATTGTTTCAGAGAACTGACCAGCTTACAATGCCAAGGACAGCATTGTCCTGGTTTCCTTTGTTCCCACGGAGGCCAGGTCTGCTGTGATGTAGGAACAGGGCAGAAGCAGGCTGAGTGTGGAGGGGTTTCCTGAGACCCTGCTTCCCCAGGTCTAGTGCCTTTGAGTTTGCTGGAGAAGCTATCTGTTGAAGGAAGAATGGACTGTGGTGACAGATTGGAGTAGGAAGAAGAAGATTCTCTATTGGGTGACTAATGAAGGCATGAACCCTATTGCATATAGCAGGAATACAGTATCACAGTATCACAGTGTAACTAAGGTTGGAAGAGACCCCGAGGATCAAGGATCGTCAAGTCCAACCTGTCTCGACAAACCCCACGACTAGACCATGGCACCAAGTGCCACGTCCAATCTCCCCTTGAACACCTCCAGGGACGGTGACTCCACCACCTCCCTGGGCAGCACATTCCAATGACGAATGACTCGCTCAGTGAAGAACTTTCTCCTCACTTCGAGTCTAAACCTCTCCTGGTGCAGCTTGAGACTGTGTCCCCTTGTTCTGGTGCTGGTTGCCTGGGACAAGAGACCAACCCCTTCCTGGCTACAACCACCTTTCAGGTAGTTGTAGAGGGCAATGAGGTCACGCCTGATCCTTCTCTTCTCCAGGATAAACAATCCCAGCTCCCTCAGCCTCTCCTCACAGGGCTGTGCTCAAGGCCTCTCACCAGCCTTGTTGCCCTTCTCTGGACACGTTCAAGTGTCTCGATGTCCTTCCTAAATTGAGGGGCCCAGAGCTGGACACAGGACTCAAGGTGTGGCCTAACCAATGCAGAGTACAGGGGCACAATGACCTCCCTGCTCCTGCTGGCAACACTGTTCCTAATGCAGGCCAGGATGCCATTGGCCCTCTTGGCCACCTGGGCACACTGCTAGTTCACGTTTAGGCGGGTGTCAATCAGCACCCCCAGGTCCCTCTCTGTTTGTCCCTCTATAATAGTCCCTCTGTTTGTCCCTCTATAATAGTCCCTCTATTACCCAGCTCAGGAGGCCACACATCCTGGACTCCTACCTTGCTGTTAAACATTGAGGTAGAGAATCTCAAAAGTCATAGAATCATAGAAGTGTTAGGGTTGAAAGTGACCTCAAGGATCATCTAGTTCCAACCCCCTTGCCATGGACAGGAACTCCTCACACTAGAGCAGGTTGCTTAGAGCCACATCCAGCCTGGCCTTAAAAACCTCCAGGGATGAGGCTTCCACCACCTCCCTGGGCAACCTGTGCCAGTCTCTCACCACCCTCATGGGGAAGAACTTCTTCCTAACATCCAATCTCAATCTACCCATTTCTATTTTTTTTCCATTGCCCCCAGTCCTATCACTCCCTGACACCCTAATAATTCCCTTCCCAGCTTTCTTGTAGCCCCCTTCAGATCCTGGAAGGCCACAAGAATGTCTCCTCAGAGCCTTCTACTCTCCAGACTGAACAGCCCCAACTCTCTCAGTCTGTCCTCATAACAGAGCAGCTCCAGCTCTCTCTGATCATCCTCATGGTCTTTATCTGGACACCTTCCAGCACCAGATCCTTCCTGGAGCAGAGGCTCCAGAACCGGATGCAGTACTCCAGGTGGGGTCTTCACCAGAGTGGAGCAGAGAGGGAGAATCACCTCCCTCGACCTGCTGGCTATGCTTCTCTTGATGCAGCCCAGGCTGTGGTTGGCTTTCTGGGCTGCAAGTGCACACTGCTGGCTCATGTTGAGCTTCTCATCCAACAGGCCTCCCAGAAGTCCTTTATTGCTGTATTGTAGAATCCCCAGCATTACAGACCTCAGAGTCCCACTTACAGAAGAAGTCTTGGAAGCCCTTAACAGATGAAGCAGTTAACAGAAGTCCCAAGCATATCCCTAGCAGCACCTTTAAAATGAAGCCCTAGCCAGAAGAAATAGCTAACTAATAGAAGCAGAAGTCCCTAGAAGCCCTAAACCCCTCAGCCAACATCTAACCTAAGTCCTTAGCTGAAGTCAACTATTGCTCAGAGTGGCTGTTTCTATACTCTTTGTCATCAATCCCCTAACCAGTGAAATCCAACCACATATATAAGCTAAAATCTTTTCCCAGAAAGAGGTGTCAGCATGTCAAGGAAGTGGCTTCTGCAGCAGGTTCCAATCAAAGGGTGACAAGGTGAGGATGTTGTTTTTGGCACTCATGGAATGTGATTATTTTGCTCTAGGCAGTGTGCTAAGGAGTTGGTCAGCTAAGGAATCCTGCACTCCACATGCATCCAGCAGCTGCCCTCTGAGCAGTGGCTGCAACAGACTTTGGCTGTCTGCCCTCAGGTGCTGAACTTTCTTACCTTGCTCAGACCCTGTGAGGGAATCCCCTGCAAATGGGCACTGTGGTCAGCAAACTAAATTATCTGCCTCAGAAGCACATGGTCCAGAAGAAATTTCTCATCAGTGTCTCCTTCAGGTCTTTCAGTGGGAAAAATGGAGCTGTGAGAGACCCACAGGACACACCATTTCCTATGACCAGCCCTGGAGGATGACTTTTGACCAAAGGTAGCATGGCAGGATTATCCTTTATCCAGCCTGCTGCTGTCCTTTCTCTCTACCTCTCATGTTACTGAAGGACACCATGCCACTCCACCTCCGAAGCTCCCTGCACTCTGCTAACAACTAAGATTACACACAGAAAATCTCACTAGTATCTCTGATGAAATTGAATTTGATTTTGCTCTCACCAGCACTGCAGTGGCATTGGGGCTCTCCAGGGAATGCTCTGCTGTGCCAAAAGGGACCCATCAAGGCAGGAAATCCCTGTACAGCTCATAGAGCTGGGGCACCCTTATATAGCTGACAGAGCTGGGAGACCTCTACACTGGTTCTGGAATGGTTTCTGTCCCTCTCCTGCCAGAAGAAAGTACTGGGACCTAGGAAGAAGACTAGCTTGTGCTCAAGTCTCCCAATTCTTTATGTGTCCAGGGTTGTACCTGAATGCCCAGGACTGAAGTGTGTGGCAGAGCTGAACTCTGAAGTTATTCTGAACTCATCATCTCAGAAGACCCCATGGTTAACAGAAGTAGAGAAGAGTATTGCTTAGGGGGAAGGCTTTTCCTAAGCTCTGCCTGTTTCCTACATGAACTGCAGTTCAGAGGACTTACTCTCACTCTTCCTATGCTCTCTTCAAATCATAACTATGGGATCATTCTAATGCAAAATCTGTCTGTCTGGGTCACAGTCCATGGCCTATGGACAAAAGGATCATAACAGAAGTGTCTACCAGCACCTGGAGGTACTTCTTCTTCCCCTTTGATACTGCAGGGACCGCAGGCTGGAGATTTTGGATTAACATGTATTTTTTGAGAGCTGAAATTACATTTGTGTCATTGGCAGCAGGGTGGTCTGAAATCAAAAGCACACAAATTTCAAGTTACTTCAAGCAGGTGAAGGCTTCTCTGGGGTAAGCAAAGCCTGCCTCTGTCCCCTGCAGAGATGTTCAGGCATAACTCTTCCTTGAAGGCTGTTTTGGGGCCAGTGACCTGAATTTCTGGTTTCTTTTGGGAAAGTCACTCACACACAAGCAGATTTGGCTCAGTGCAGACACAGAATCCAAGACTTAAGCAAGTCATAGGTTGAGGTGTGAATTGTTCCAGACTCATGAGCAACATTTCAGCTGTGCAGAAACACCTTCAACCCCAGCTCTCACCCAGAACATGCCACTTGTGATCATAGAATCAGAATCATAGAATGGTTTGGGGTTGGAAGAGAACTCCAAAGGTCATCTAGTCCAAACCCCTGCAGTCAGCAGGGACATCCTCCATCAGCTCAGGTTGCCCAGAGTCCTGTCAAGCATCACCTTGAATATCTCCAAGGATGGAGCATCAACTACCGTCACACTGGGCAACTTGTTCCAGTGTTCCACCACCCTGATGATAAAGAACTTGTTCCAAACATCCAATCTAAATCTACTCTTCTTTAATTTCAGACCATTGCCCCTCATCCTATCACTGCAGACCTTTGAAAACAATTCCTTTCTGGTCTTCTTGGAGGTCTCCCATGGATTCTTATCTTCTCCAGGATGAACAACCCCAGCTCCCTCCACTTCTACAACCTTGTAGAAGTGTTCCAGCCCCTTGATTATTTTCGTGGCTTTCCTCTGGACTCACTCTGTCAGACTACAATCTGGAAGGACCCAAACAATCAGTGGTGAAGCATCAGACATGAGAGGTAGATCAGTCAGGGGAAGATGTTGTGGGTTTGCAGCCCCAAGGGCCCTGTGGCTTCTGCCATCCCAATAATTAATCACTGCCTTGTTCTCAGCTCCGCTCCCTTACAGTCTGGACTGCACATGGGGGCAAAAGCAGAGGTGACACAGGAGCTGGTCTGACTCTGTGCCCCAGTAGTGTGAGCTCAGTTCCTTGCCGGTTCTTGATCAGAGAAGCAGGGGTCGTAACCTCACCATAACTAGCAATGGGGCTGCCCAAGGTCACCAGAACCATCCCTGGGGTGGGGCTTCCCCGAACAATAGTGTTGCCCCAAATCTGCGTTCTTTACCTGGCATCTAAAAGTGAATTGACACACAGAGTCAAGATATTTGTTTTTTTCCCCCAAAGTTCTGTGTGATGATTCTACAGAGCTAGCACATCAGTTGAAATGCAGAGCAGGTACAGGCATCCTGGCCTGGATCAGGAACAGTGTGGCCAGCAGGAGCAGGGATATCATTCTGCCCCCGTACTCAGCACTGGTTAGGCCACACCTTAAGTCCTGTGTCCAGTTCTGGGCTCCTCAGTTTAGGAAGGACGCTGAGTTCCTGGAACATGTCCAGAGAAGGGCAACAAAGCTGGGGAGGGGTTTGGAGCACAGCCCTGTGAGGAGAGGCTGAGGGAGCTGGGGTTGCTTAGCCTGGAGAAGAGGAGGCTCAGGGGAGACCTTGCTCTCTACAACTACCTGAAGGGGGGTTGTAGCCAGGAGGGGGTTGGTCTCTTCTCACAGGCAACCAGCACCAGAACAAGAAGACAGAGTCTCAAGCTGCACCAGGGGAGGTTTAGGCTGGATGTTAGGAAGAAGTTCTTCCCAGAAAGAGAGATTGGCCATTGGAATGTGCTGCCCAGGGAGGTGGTGGAGTCACCATCACTGGAGGTGAGAGGAGACATTTAACAGGAGACTGGATGGGGTGCTTGGTGCCATGGTTTAGTTGATTAGATGGTGCTGGGTGATAGGTTGGACTTGATGATCTTGAAGGTCTTTTCCAACCTGGTTAATTCTATTCTATTCTATTCTATTCTATTCTATTCTATTCTATTCTATTCTATTCTATTCTATTCTATTCTATTCTATTCTATTCTATCCTATCCTATCCTATCCTATCCTATCCTATCCTATCCTATCCTATCCTATCCTATCCTATCCTATCCTAAAATATATTACCTACACCTCATGGTAACACCAACAAACCTACCAGTGATTCTTTCTTGCTTCATCTTAAAGATACATCTTCTTTTAAACTCATTATCCATGCTCAGAAATCAAGGTATCTATCTGTGTAGGAGGCTTCTCTAGCTAGAAGGTGTGGGTTTTCACATTGTAATGATATTATAATGAGGTAAGTTCAACATCAGGGCACCATATTAAAGGACTTTGCTGATGTTACCTGTGATAGTTTTAGGCTATACCTTTAATTTTATTTTTTTTTCACAGATCTTGAACACTATGTAGTAAAATGTAAATAAATCACAATTGGATGTGAAAAAGGAAGATAAAGATAATTCTAAACAATCCCTAAACAATCTTTCTCTCTCTCCTCGCTTCTTTGCTCTGGGAGAGATACTCACTTTCTTCTGCTTAACCTTGGCTGCATTGTTTTTGTATTAACTTCTCTGCTTCTATCTCTTGTCCCTTCTTTTGTAGGGGGCTAGCAGATGAGAAGCTAGTAGCTTCTCAAAGACCAGGGGGATCCTTGTGCTGTTTACTAATTGTACATAACTGTAAATATTGTAAATCCTGTATATTTTGTACATATTCATTACATTCCATTGTAGAGTGTAGTTTGCTTGTAAATACAGCTTTCATTTACTTCCAACTGGGCTGGGCTGGCAAAGCTAATGTTGGGGGGCAAGTTTCAACCCACCACATTATCAAACAATGTTAATCCTCAAGGATGCAGGTCTGGTGTTTTGGGAATCTCTGATCTTGATAGGGTTCCCCTGGAAGCAGTTATCTCAGTATACTCTTACCTCAGGGTATACAGCACCAAGATAACTTCATCAATTACTCTTCCTGAGATTTCCTTATCCGAAGGTAAGCAGTGTCAGCCAAGCTTTCAAACAATCAGTCATCAATAGTGCCAAGAGACAGTGGGAGAAAGGTAAATGGGCTGGAGGTCAATGGGAACTGGGAATTGTGGGCTGTTATTGGGGGTCTGTCCTCTAATGTGCCTGGGACAGTGTATGTCCATTGGAGGGGGAGGACTGTGACAAGGCAGGGCTGTGGTGGAACTGGAGACTTGGCATTGACAGACAGCTCTGAAGTGATTGGTGGAAAAACATTGTATATTCCAAACAGGAGACAGAGAAGAGCCATCAAAATTCATGAGTGGTATTAATTTTAATATATAAATTTTAATATATATGAGAAAGAGTGTGACAATATGCAACCAGTCGTGCTCTGCGTGATGAATTGCTGTCCAGTCACATGCAGTGCTTGCTGTAATATCCATTTGCAGTGATATATCATTTTCTTTATTATTTAATCTCATAGCTCTTTATTAGCACATTGAATTTTATGGTTATTTCAGGGCTTGTGGGGACATGACTAGAAATCCTGTGTAACATCCCTCCCTGTGTGACATGAGAAAGCCTCAGTTCAGTAAGTTCACAAGTGAAGTGCTCTCTTGTTTTACCTTGGATGAATGGTTTATGCCACTTCTCACCTTTCTAATTTGTTTTAAAAAGATTTTCAGTGAGGGAGACTTTTTTTTTTAATGCCAGTTGCCAGTGGTCTAAATTTCTGAATGCAGAACATCTTCCTCCTGATTTACATTGACATGATAAACAGCCTTTGAAGAGCTCCTCAAGAGGTTTGTCCCTGGAAGTCTTCCTGAGAAAGGAAAAGCAGGCCATGGGTAAATACATCTCTAGACACAAATTTTGCTCCCAGTCTTAATTCTGCATCAATTGAGTGCACAACCCCAAGTCTCTGCTGTGAGAAGGCACCTCCCAGTTAACCTCAGAGAACATGGCAACCACCACACTGAAACAGATCAGCCAGGATATTGGACAGTGTGTCAATTCAAACAGCTCCACTGAGTGGAGCTGACTTTTCACAGAATCACAGAATGGCAGGGGTTGGAAGGAAACTAGTTCAACCTCCATGCTGAAGAAGGTTCTCCTAGATCAGGCTGCATCAGAATGTGTTGATGTAGAACCTCCTGTGTTCTGGTTTGTACCTGTTGCCACTGGTGTTCTGTCACTGGGCACCACTGGAAAGAGCCCCACCACATCCTCATGACCTCCACCTTTAAGGTATTTTCAAAGTGCTTTAATGAAAGTGAGTAAGATCCCTTGTAAAACAGAAAAAAGACCTCAAACAGATGAGATAATACTAGCCAAAGGAGGTAATTAAAGAAAAAGGCAGCAGATTTTCCAGATGTTAAATAGGGTGATGAAAAGTGTACAAGATCAAGTGTAAGTGATATTAAAGGAAAAAGGAAAAAAAAAAAAAAAAAAGAGGAAAAAAACCCCACACACCATCTAATCAATTAAACCATGGCACCAACCACACCATCCAGTCTCTTCCTAAACACCTCCAATGACTGTGACTCCATCACCTCCGTGGGCAGCCCATTCCAATGGCCAATCTCTCTTTCTGGGAAGAACTTCTTCCTAACATCCAGCCTAAACTTCCCTTGGTGCAGCTTGAAACTGTGTCCTCTTGTTCTGGTGCTGGTTGCCTGCAAGAAGAGACCAACCCCCTCCTGGCTACAACCCCCCTTCAGGTAGTTGTAGAGAGCAATAAGGTCTCCCTGAGCCTCCTCTTCTCCAGGCTAAACAACCCCAGCTTCATCAGCCTCTCCTCACAGGGCTGTGCTCCAAGCCCCTCCCCAGCTTTGTTGCCCTTCTCTGGACATGTTCCAGCAACTCAACATCTTTCCTAAACTGTGGGGCCCAGAATATTGTTAAATTTTTCAATAAATGGTTAAAACAAGCAAACAACCAAAACCAAAACCAAAACCAAACCAAACCAAAACCGAACTAAAAACAAGAAGTAGTGCAGTTCCAGCAGTCAAATGGAGAGTACCTGATAGCATTAGAGTCTTGACAGAGAAGCAGCAATGCTTTGTGGAGGCAATGCAAAAATAAATGAAATTTTAAAATAAATTAAAAAGTTAATTCAAAAAATAAATTGGATTTTCTTCCAGGTTGGAAAGGCTGTTGAACTGCAAAAACCCCAGATCTGCTCGAACAAAGCATGGCAGCAGCCTGCCTGAAGCTGAATAGCTTAAACTGTGAAGAAGAGTAGCCAGTAATGATAGATCTGCTTCAACAAAGATTTGGATTCTCTAAGGACTGAGAAAATGCCTGCAGAATGAAGTGTGGTTGAGCAATGTGATTCTTCATTTTGGAGACATGCTTTCATAGCCCCCTAGGAAGATAGGTTGTAAACCTTACCTCAATTTTAAGGTGAACATCATATTCTTCACTTTCTTTTATGAGCGGTTTGGAATTTTGGTGTCAAGCAAGGATGAAGAACTGTCAGATTAGGACTTTACAAGGCACCTGTGGCTGTGTTGTGTTGAGAAAGGAGAATATCAGAACTCTAGGAGTTAATGAGAATGCTGAGACAGTATTTAATTAAATGAGAGGAGAGAGTAAGGAAATATTGATTCACCAATGGATAGGGTTTGTATCCTTTGGAGCACCTCAGAGTTTACAAACAAATCATGTCTGTTTTCAGCTACTTTAAAGCCTGCAGTACCTAATCTGTTGTGTCCTCCGTATCTCCTTAATGAGTAGTTGGGCTTGACTTTCCAGTACTTGAGTTTCAGAAAGAACTGAGGAAGCAAGTTTGCAAAGTGTCTGTAGGAGAAAGGAGCTAGCTTAGGACAGTTGCCAAATTAATTTAGGGTTAGTGTCATTCTATTAGCAGAAAAAAGCAGTAGAGATGCTACAAATACAGTGGGGTTTGATATCCAGAGTTATTCTTAGAGATGGTAGGGCTTGGAAAGCTAATTCCTAAGTGGGGAATGAAACCATAGCTTTGACAGCCATTTAAGGTTTTGTAAGGGAGTAACTTTGGAAAAAAAAAAAATATATATATATATATTTCAGTGACAAGAAAATATCTCAATAATATTGCAACATGAGGTATGGCCACAATGGAGTTTGTCACTTTGCAGTAATTTGTTTAGGTGATTAATACCCAGCTATCACACAGCTCAGTGAATGTTACGTGTTCTATTAGTCACAAAATGTTCTTTGTGGGGTTTGTTCATGTTTTTATGTTTTAGCATTTTGGGGAAAGCTGTGTAACACATTTTCCAGCCAGCCTTCCAGGTGGCAGAGGCAGATAAAGGCAGTGTGTTCTTTGTGAGCTAGCTAATGTGTGGTATTTACTGTAAGGTGAAATCACATTATAGAGAGAGGTAGTTAAGACACAGCAATTAAAAGACAATTTCTTATATGAAGTATTAAGAACACATGTTCTGTGTCAAGGGTGAGATCAAAAACATTGCTGCTGGTAATCTCACATGACTTGAAATGTGACTTTAAGCAGGGTGTTAATTAAAAGACTAGAATTTGTTAAATTAAGTGGGATGCTTTAACCCACGTTTTATATTTCTATATATAATCAAGATTTGCATGCTTATCATTTTCCTAAGATGCTGAAGATGTTTTAATAACAGAGGTGATTGGGAAAGACTATTCTGGCAACTTCATTGGCAATGCCAGCCTGATAAAATATGGGAAGGCATCTAGAAAAGTTCTCATTATACCTTCATTAGTTTTCTGCTACATGGAAACTTCAGCTCATGTTTATACACCAGAATGAAATGGGCTTGTGAGTCTGCCTCTGGATTTGGAATTGAAAATGAGATACCTGAACAAACAGAACTCAGCACTGTTCACTCTGGAGAACTTGCTTAGGTAGTGACTTAGACTGGAATAACTGTTCTGGGTGCTATTTGTCATGGTTTCTCATCATTATATACTTATTTCTTTCATAACAGCAGTTTTTTCCAGCCTCACCCTACTGCGTAGCCTTAGTGCTTGAATTTACACTCTGCTTTGGCTTTCATGAGGATCCTAATTTTGAGTTCCCATTCTTCTTCACTTCAGCAAAGGGAAGTAGCAGCCAGATAGTAACATATGTCCATTTTCTTGGATTACACCAGGTGTGCAAGAGGCAACTGTAGGTGTTGATGTGACTATTTTACTTCCTTCATGAAGAATAAGTGTAACAGGAAACCTTGCTCATTTAAATAGCTATACAGTTCAGTAAGGACAAGTACAGGGTACTGCATCTGGGGAGGAATAACAACAGGCATCAGTACAGGTTAGGGGCTGCGCTGCTGGAAAGCGGCTCCAGGGAGAAAGATCTTAGAGTCCTAGTGGGCAGCAATGTGTCAATGGTATGCTGGGGTGCATCAAGAAAAGTGTGTTCAGCAGAGCTAGGGATGTTCTTCTCCCCCTCTACTCCACCCTGGTAAGACCACACCTGAAATACTGTGTCCAGCTGTGGGCTCCCCAGTTCAAGAGACAGAGACCTGCTGGAGAGAATCCAACATAGAGCCATGAGGACGATTAGGGGACTTCAGCATCTCCCCTATGAAGAGAGACTGAGATCCCTGGAGCTGTTTAGTCTTGAGTAGAGATGACAGAGAGGGAATCTGACCAATGTCTATCAATATCTGAGGGGTGGGAGTCAAGTGGAGGGGGCCAAGCTCTTTTCATCAGTGCACAGTAATAAGACAAGGAACAACAGCTACAAGCTGTTGAGGTTTCACCTCAACATGAGGAGAAAAGTCTTTACAATGAGGGTGACATAACAGCAGAGCAGGCTGCCCAGGGAGGTTGTGCAGTCTCCTTCTCTGGAGACTTTCCAAATCCACCTGGATGCATTCCTGTGCAGGTGATCCTGCTTTGGCAGAGGGGTTGGACTCGATGATCTCTGGGGGTTCCTTCCAACCTCTAATGTTCTATGATGATGAGAAAAAGAATGTTGGACTTAAACTTACAGAAAAGTCATAAACCTGTATCTTATATCAATAAGGTATTGCTGGGGTTTTTTTGGGTTTAGGTTTTGTGGGTTTGGTGGAAGGTTGTTTATTATTTTTATTATTATTGTCTGTTGGGGTTTTTTATCTTCTTTTTTTTTTTGTTTTGCTTGTTTATGTTTTGGGGTTTCTTTAAGTGATATTACATTATGTGTGTAGAAATATTTTCACTGAGAGGACTGAGGAATTTGGAGACAATCCTTGTTATCTAGGGGCATGTTTACTCATGAGTATTTGTTAAACATTAAAGAAACTGTTAAAAAACAAACTGAGGGTGAAGAGGGCTAGAATTAAACTGTTATGCTTCTAGCATTTAGCTGAGAAAATGTCAATGTCTAGAAACTGAACAGTGAATCCAGTCAATGGCAAAGATGATGTATTTGTTCCATTATACTGACATTAGGTCTGGAGCTTTGAAGCAGGTACTCACCAGCAGATACAATGCACAGAAGTTTGGCCCTGTGGAACCTTGACCCAAATTAAGAGCACAAGGTTTTGCCAAGACCCTGTGTGGTGGTTTGAGCCTTAACGGGGGTCTAAGGGCTCAGATGGGGGTAAGGCTGAGAATTCCTCCCCCATACCCTGCTCCTCTTTCCCAATAGAGAGAAAAAAGGGAAGGGGGCAAATCCAGCGAGAAATAATTTGGAGTTGGTCTGGAAGTAGAGAGGTAAAAAAAATAATCTTTTATATATATACACACATATATATATATATACACACACACACACACATATACATATACATATATATACACATATATATATATATTTACAAAACATATATAAATATGTATGTTATATATTAAATATATAAATATTGTCATATATGACACATATATAAATATATATGTTATATATTACATATATCAAAGAGTAACAGGAAAGGTTCACAAGGGCAAGGAACAAGGGCGGATAGGGAAAAATAAGAATACAATACCAGTCTCTTTGCAGAGGCGTGGATGCAGCAGGGAGAAGGATCAGGCCTGACCACATGGCAGAGAAGCAGGGAGCCAGAAGCAGCTCTCTTTCACCCCCACGAGGCAGAAGTAAAAGAGCAATGGCTCCAGTGTCCTCCTCAGGCTTGCTGGACAGGGAGGGGTAGTGGAACAGACTCAGTTCCCCAGTGGGAAAATGCCCTCCAGGACCACCCCCCCACCCCACCCCCCCGCTTTCAAGATGGGCGTAACCCATCACACCCTGGCAGCTAGAAACACTCAGGATGGAGAAAACACATCTGAAATCCTAACTTCACTTGGAATTTCTGTTCTTCTTCAGTTTGCAAGCCCTGCATAAGCAACCTTCCTTGAGGACAGGCAATTCTACAACCTTTGGTGAAAAGCTGCACTCTACTCTTTTACAGAACAGCACAAAATGGTAGTGTGGCTCTTCAGTTGGTTCTAAAATAGCTTAGGAATTGGCCTACTCACTCAAGAAGTGAAAAACTCAGGCACAGTGCCTCATCAGCTTAAGGGGCTATGAAGCTGTATCTGACACGCAAGGAGAGTCCTTAACTACAAACCTGCAGACTCATTTAGGGAGAGGGAATTTCCACTTACCTGTAGGGAAAAATCTACCCCACACAACAAAGAAGTTCAGCTTCACAATGACAGAAGAAAAAAGAAAAAAAAAAAAAGAAAAAAAAAGAAGAAGAAAAGGAGCTTCACTGTTATTTGTTAGGGTATTTTTCTAGAAAATAAGTACTTTTTATTCTTTCAGGAATAAATCTGTTTTTTTTTTTTTTCATTCATATGAAATCCTGTAAGAGCTTCATTGTGGCTATAATGGTATATTTAATCTGTGCTTTCAGCTTTAAACTGGACCAAGAACTGGGCCATATGATGAATAAATTATCATATGCTTCTCTCATTGTTTTCCTGTTTCACCAGAGGTGGAAAAATCAGACTGACTGTTTGTTTTTTCTGTGTGACCCTTTTACATACCAAATATAACTACAATGAGCAAAACATTTTTCACAGGAGTTATAGATTCATAGGTCTTCTACTCCAGTCTTGTGAAATACTACCTGGAATATTGTGTCCAGCTCTGGAGTCTTCAGACATGGACCTGTTGGAGAGGGTCCAGAGAACAGCCACAATAATGACTGCAATGATGGAGCTCCTCTTATATAAGCAAAGACTGCAAGAGTTGGAGCTGTTCAACCTGGAGAAGCCACCACAGAGCCCCTACTGTGGGTTTTCAGAACTTAAAGATGCTGGTAAGAAAGCTGGGGACAATCTCTTTATCAGCATCTGTTGAGACAGGACAAAGGGTGATGATTTTAATCTAAAAGAGGGGAGATTCAGACTAGATAGAAGGAAGACATTTTTTATGGTGGGCATGGTGAGATACCGAATAGGTTGCCCAGAGAAGTTTCCCATTCCTGGGGGGGCATTTGTCCCAACAGGTAGGAGACAAAGCTCTGAATAAAATATTTCTGTGCTAGCTTGGTGTATAAGGGTGATTAAAGCACATTATAAGTAATGCACAATGAACTGCATAGAATACTCATTTCCTGACACAGACAACTCAGTTGAGAGGTGTGAATAAGGAACTGGTGAATTAAGAACAAAACCTCTCCTCCAAAGCACTTATGGAGTACAACTGATTCTGGCATCATCTTTCTCCTGTAGGTTTTCAGAAATGGTTTGGCCTAGAAAAGGGAGTGGGAATATACAACTAAAATGGTTAGGAAAAACATGAGACCAAGGGATACACAGAAACTTGCTACTGGTTTATGTCGTATTTCTTCATGGGGAAAAAATAAAATATGCGGTATCAAATAATTTTAAAGTAGCTTCTTTTATTATGAGGTATACCTTTTACAGGATAATTTCAGATGATCAAATATTGTTTCTACAGTATTTGTGAAGAAAGATGGTCCATCATTTTTATAGACAATATTAAAAAATGTCCAAGTGCACCTATGAAACTGGGGTAAATAAATGTCTATATTTACAACTGAGTTATTAATAAAATGAATAAAAATATGAATATAAAAAACTTTTCCAAAGGTTTATAGGTCATTATTAATATATACCACTGGGAAGGCTGCCAAAAAATATTTCTTCCTAAACAAAACCACCAACAACTATTGTCAAAAAGGGAGTTATGTGATACACGTATGAGGAGAATATTAAAATGTTGAAAGACTACAGAATTTTAAGATTAAATTGCTTTTTAAATATCAGAATTTATGATGTTCTATCTCTTACTGATCTCATTCCTTCCTGTGTTGTGTGTGTTAAATACACCAGTTCATCTCTTCCTTCTGCAACACCTTCAACACTTAATTACTTCTCTGCATCTTCTATGACCCCAAAATATGACTTCTTTTCTTGTGCAGGCTCTGCAATAATTTCTTATATTCTCTTACAGTTCTTCTATGCTCTTTACTGTGAGCTAGCTAAGAAAGGGGATAAATGGCCAGAGTGTAACCAAGCTGTTTGGCCAGCAAACACGTTAAACAGGAACTACAGGTATTAAAATAATACTGTTTTCTTCTTAATTCTACAAAGGTAGGCCTTCTGTAACTTTGAGATTTCAGTCACTATCATATTTTGTCCAAACTGAACAAGCAATTAAAAGGATAAGAAATGCAGCAAAGTGCCTATGAAAATACAGCTTATGGGAGGAAAGCTCAAAGTCTTTAATGTACCATATGAAAAGTCTGCAGAACTGTAGGGCAGTCTGTATGTTTTCTTGATGGACCTGTTGTTTTGTCTGTTTAAGTCTTTGTGATCCAGTCAAAATCTAAATTAATTCAGCAGTATTTTATCCGAGTTCACTGACTGGATAGTTTGGAAAAGAAGAGGCTGAGAGGAGACCTCATTGCTCTCTACCTGAAAGGATGTTACAGAGAGGCTGGTGTTGGTCTCTTCTCGGGATAGTTAGTGATAGAACAAGGGGGAATGGCCTCAAACTACAACTGGGTAGGTTTAGACTGGACACTGGGAAAATTTTCACAGAACAAGTGGTCAGGCTGCCCAGGGAGGTGGCCAGGAATGTGCTGCCCAGGGAGGTGGTGGAGTCACCAACCCTGGATGTGTTTAAAGGTCTTTTGGATGTGGTTCTTGGGGATAAGATTCGGGGGGGAACCTCATAGAGTTCTGGGTTGGACTTGGTGACCTGAAGGTCTTTCCCAATCTGAATGTACTGTGTGATTCTGTATAATTCCATTTTACCATAATTTTCTTCCAAACAAAAACCTTGTAGTTTATTTTATCTTCATAAAATGCCTGTGTATTAATCACAGATGTGTTGTTTCAGTGGCAGCCTTTTGACTCTTAATTTCAGTGTCATTTGGCTATTACTTCACTTCTGGAAAGCCATCAGCATATATATTTTTAACTCTGGTGCCCTGAATGAAAATCATTATGCTTGTGGTGGTTCATACAACTGTAAGATACAAGTAACATCTTTCCTAAATGCAGCTGTGGGATTCCTTTAAAAACTTCATAACTATTCTTTAAATCAACACAAAACCCAGGGCAGAACTCAGTGGGTATGAAGCTACAGAAGACAAAGCTGAAATGTCTACATTAATATCTGCCAGTCAAAACCACAGAATACATTGCTCTGTAGAAGAAATCATGTAATCTCACATTTCCTTTCAGTCTTGCAAGAACCTGATCACTCTAATCCTAGCAAGGAATAGAGAGTTGTCCATGCAGGAATCCTTGTAATCAGGATAAGGAGAAAATGTGCAGTCTTTTTGTGCCCAGATGATAATTGTGCAAGGTAAGTGACACTTTTTTCTTCTACAGAAATTTGCTTGTTGTTGAATATCTAGTCAAGTTACAGATGATGATAAACTCCAGCAATTTATTGCTGTATTTGTTAAGTTTACCTCAATATTTTGCTAGCCATTTGCATAGTTTTTATCGTACGGACCTCAGTACACCACAGAAGATATGCAGTAATTCCCCTAGAAACAGTAAGGAGTTTTATAAATTTGACCTATTCCTCTTGTCTGAAGTGAAGAGTGGAACAGAGGGAAAAAAAAATATTTTTTAAAGCAACACCAAAAAATCAGCCCATGTCTTGGGCACAATTAGTGACAATTGGAAAGCGTGGTTTCGTAACTTTAGGTTACATTAAGTCATATTGCATACGGAAATGTTTTAATTTGAAGTGTATATCTTCTGCAGGTCTAGATGGGGGACTTGAGCATCTCCCCTGCAAAGACAGACTGAAGGATCTGGGGCTGTTTAGTTTTGAAAAGACTGAGAGAGGATGTTCCATGATGGGATGGACGTGATGATCTTGAAGGTCTTTTCCAACCTGGTCTATTCTATTCCATTCTATTCTATTCTATTATTTTCTATCAATACCTGAGGGGTGGGTAGTCAAGTGGAGGGGGTCAAGCTCTGTTTGGTGGAGCACAGTAATAAGACAAGTAACAACAGATACAAACTTGAACACAGAATGTTTTACCTCAACATGAGAAACTTCTTTACAATGAGGGTGATGGAGCATTGGAGCAGGCAGCCCAGAGAGCTTGTGGAATCTCCTTCTCTGGAGACTTTCCAAACCCACCTGGATGTATTCCTGTGCAGACTACCCTGGGTGACCCTGCTTTGTCAGGGAGGTTGTACATGATGATCTATGGAGGTCCCTTCCAACCTCTAACATTCTGTGATTCTGCTACAGTGCTGGCTCTGAAAGTCATTACTTATCTCTCCAAATGAATCAGGGTTTCCAGTATTACTTCAGGTGGTCTTTTCCATTTACCTTAGTAACAACAAAAATCCACGCAGAAATAATGCAAGCATCTATGTTTATTGCAAATCTCTTTCCCCTCTTTCCCAGTCCTTTCTCCTTTTTTTCTATTGTTAACAAATTAGTCTCTGTTTCTGAGAAAAGCAGTAAGTTCCTTTGATATTCTGCCATTCTGAAAATGCTGCAAAAGTGATCAGAGGAAAGAAAAAAATGTGACCTGCCTGTTACACTGAATTGAATAAGATAAGAATTCGGGCAAGATGCCACAAGGGTTTATATGATAATGTCTTCTTTCAACCTTACCCTTTCAGCTATATCTGATGGCTACTGAATTGAATTATTTGAGCCTGCATAACTCATTAGCAGGTTTTGGCAAGCTTTTGACTGCAGACCTGTACTGGTGATGATTAGTACTGGCAATCTATTGGAGTATTAACACTTCTAGTTTCCAATGACAAACAAATCTCTTCAAGGCAAACTTAGAAGATAACTGATAAGACTTAGGGAGTTTGATGAGCTCCCTAGCCTTAATGTGCTTTTAATAGTAGTTTCTGAAGAAACTACCCTTTTGTAAAATTAAAAGGGTTTTAGGAACAGTATTGAGCCTAGAAATATTTCTGTAGTTTATAAGGGTTCAGGTGCCACCATTACAATACTTCTTATAGCTCTGCAGCTCTTCTGCTTTGCAGGATGCATTAAAACTCTCAATAAGGATGAAAACATATCACACATTCATAGGCATCAGTTCAAAACAATTAACTGACAAATACAGCGTTTGTTTTGCTCAAGGTGTCATGTGTGGTGGTATATGACTTTTTATGATGAGTTTGAGGAAAGCTTCCTAAGATTAAGGACATTTTCATTTCTCTGAAAAAAATTATTATATCAATAAAGAAATTCACTTCCCTGTGTTTTTGAGTTAATATGGGGGTATGATAGAATCACAGAATCATAGAATCATAGAATTAACAAGGTTGGAAAAGACCTCAGAGATCATCAAGTCCAACCTATCACCCAACACCTCAAGACTAACTACACCATGGCTTCAAGTGCCACGTCCAATCCCCTCCTGAACACCTACAGGGATGGTGACGCCGCTACTGCCCTGGGCAGCACATTCCAATGGCCAATTACTCTTTCTGTGAAGAACTTTCTCCTCACCTTGAGCCTAAACCTCCCCTCATGCATCTTGAGACTGTGTCCTCTTGTTCTGGTGTTGGTTGCCTGGTAGAAGAGACCAACCCCCACCTGTCTGCAACCTCCTAAAGAGTACCCTGTTGCAAGGACAAAGACAAAAGGGTGGAATACACTACATACAGTAGACTGACAAACTGCACACTACCTTTCTCTGCATGGGAAAAGGATGTCTTGAATCTTTTCATTTTCTCCTCCTACCTTCCTGATCTGATGACATGCACAAGCATCATATCAGACCATCTCAGGTGTTACATAGCTCCATGGTTCTCTAAGGCCAGAAGAAGCAGCAAATGCTCCTTCGATGAACAAGCCATCAGTGGGCTCAGAAGTTTCCAACAGCAATTATGAAATAGTTGCTTGCCTGCTTTGTGTCCCTACTCCAGGGCAGTCTAACTCTTATGTGACTCTCCAAAAGAGTCTATCCACTCAGCCTTATGGCACTAGCAGCAATGGATTTGTCCATTGTTGTGTTACAGCTGACCACTGGACTAATTGCCCTAGCATTTTACCTCTTATTCTGATGGGGTCTGATATGCACAGGTGATTCCTGATAAAGAAGTGTACCTCTCTCTGGATTGTACCTGGAATATATGCTGGCATATAAGGAAAGTTTCTTTCTGCAGCAATTTGGTGCCAGGAAATCATGGCACATGACGACTAAGAGAGAGCATCCTTTCTTTGCCTACCAGTCAGGACAATGATGCATGCCATGTAGGTAGTGAACAGAATAAGCATTACTGGCAAGCAGTTACAAATGTGTAACATAATGGTTGCTCTATAAAATCTTTAATGGATTGCCCTCAACACACCACTCTACTCTTCTGGGTGTGCTTGGAAAATTTCAGCAGGTGGTGCATTATGGATGCTGTGTACATAAACATCTGTCAAATCACTGAGTAAGTTCTGAAGGTGGAGGGGGTGGGAAGGAGGCTGGTTATGTTTGCAGCTGACACCAAGACAAACAGTTTAGCCTTTTCAATTTTTAATTAACTCTGTGGCCAAGAAGGCCAACACTGTTCTGGGTTGGATTAGAAGGGCTGTGGTTAGTAGGTGAAGAGAGGTTCTCCTCTGCTTCTACTCTGCCCTGGTAAGGCTGCATATGGAATTTTGTGTCTAGTTCTGGGCCCCTCAGTTCAGAAAGGACCTCAGGGAACTGTTTGAAAGAGTCCAGCACAGAGCCACAAAAAATAATTAAGGGAGTGAAACATCTGCCTTACAAGGAGAGACTGAAGAAACTGAGGGTCTTTATCTTGGAGAGGAGGAGACTGAGCAGTGACCTCATTCATGTTTATAAAGATGTGCAGGGTGAGTGCCCAGAGGATGGAGCCAGGCTCTGTTTGGTGATGCCCAATGACAGGACAAGGGACACTGGGTGGAGGCTGAGGCATAGGAAGTTCCATGGAAACAGGAGGAAGAATTTTTTCCCTGTGAAGGTGACAGAATACTGAAACAGGTTGCCCTGGGGGTTCATGGAGTCTCCCTCTCTGCTCTAGGTCATCCTGCTCTGGCAGGGAGGTTAGACTGGATGACATTTTGAGGTCCCTTCCAGCCCTTAACATTTTGTGGTTCTGTGATATTAATGCTCATGATTTTTAGGCAATTCTCCCCATTTCAGATGTTTCCTTACTTAATCTTCCTATTACCTGAGGCATCACAGTAGGACTGTTGGAGTATGTCCTTCCCTACTATGAAGCTAATTAATCTCAGTGAAAGACAAGACTTGGAAGGCAGTGCACAACCCTACACTACTACTGCACTGTACTTCACTGGGGTGAGCATTGCTGTCAGCACACTGTTGCAGTGCTTCCTAGGAGACCACCAGACCTTTGCAGCTGCCTTGGAGTACTCCGTGCCATGCTCTGATGACAGCATAGACTTGGCTCAAATCACAGCTCATCCTGGCAAATCACCCTGACCACCAGAGGAGGCTGGCTGCAGCCCATTTTTAGTAAAGCTGTGGTAATTTCCAAAGAGACAATGAAGATGTCTTGCATCACAAAATGATGCTGCAGGCTTTTTCTTTTAGCTTTTTTTCCTGACAGGTTACCTGTGCTGGAGGAAAAAGGAGGCATTTACATAAGCTGGATGTGTGGTGCTTCTGTTGAGGATAAAATTATAAGATTTATCAGCACTCATTTTTTGAGGTGACCATAGAGATTAAATGAAAAATCCCTCTACTTTGTATTCTAGACAAGTCACTTTGTTTTCAGTCCACTGTATAAGAGTGAAATCCTGATGAAGACAATGACATTGGTATTGACTGAAAAATTATGAGGGAGAAGGCAGAAGCTGATATTTCATATTTCCCAGAAATAGAAAGTCACCTCCTTTTTTCAGCAATGTAACTACTATCAAGGGTTTCTATGTTTAGCACTTAGATTGCTCCATGCTACTGGAAACCAATGGCACAGTGTGATTTTCAAGGCAGCAGATGTGACAAGCAGCACATTAATGGTTCAGGAGTTGTACAGATTCCAGCTTCTATCTTGTCTGGCTGTATAATAAAATGCTTCAACCTATAAGAGAGAGTATGAAGCTTAATCTTAACATCTGGTTTGGGGAAAAGAAACTTAAAATGTGACAGATTTGTACTTTTGGGACAGCATGCTGTGAGGTTAGTTGGAAAAGGGGAGATCTGCTTCTCCTCTACCTTTGTTTGTGTTTGGTTTTTTAAGGAGAATTTCTGTTAAACTGTACCTGCATTTCCATTCAGCTTCATGCCTGTTAAAGCAGCAATGGCTGTAGAGCATTTTGAAACTAATTGGTCTAGATTTTGCTGTGTTTGATGAATGAAATGGGAAACAACTTGCATAAGGTTAGTTTAAAGAGTACCTTAGATGCTCTATTTTTTAGTAACCTGAAATTACAAGGTTACAACATACACAATGTATCTATGACTTTCACTACTTACAAGTATTGCTTTTTAAGAGTATCGGGCTTTGGAATGCTGGGCTTTATGGAGAGTTATGTGGCTGGTCAGAAAATTTTGGTGGTTTTTTTTCCCTAAAAAAAAAAACCTAAAAAAAAACCCAACAAAACAAAACAAAACAAAAAAACCAACAACAACCCAAACAAAAATATTGTATAGAATCATAGAATCAATAAGGTTGAAAGAGACCTCAAGTTTGTAACAGGTAGGGAGTATGCTCCAGTGAAGCACTTTTCTGGAATATCCATTAAAACAAACAAACAAAACCAAACAAAACCCCAAAACAAAATAAAACAAAGCAAACAAAACCCCACCAAAAATAAACAAACACACACACAAAAATCCCAAACAGACAAATAAAACCCACAGACAAAAAATCCCAAACCAAACAAGCAAACAAATGAAACCCACAGACAAACAAAAACCCCAAATCAGACCAACCAACTAACCAACCAAAAAACCCCAAAGAACTATCTCAGAGCAGTCTCTCTGGAGGGACAGAGCTCAGTAAAGATGATGCTTGAAGAGAATGCTTCTTGGCAGTGTGTGTCTCACTGATTCACTGCAATTCTGCAGGGGTACAAAGAAATCTCTTGTCTCACAAGCGATCTGAATAAGTTTCCTGGCTTGAGTGCTTACAGTTTCTGCCTGAAATCACCATTTTTCAGCTGCAATATTACCTTTGACTTCTTGATCTGACTCTGTTCTCTCATTTAAGAAAACAGCAACTGAAACAATTTATTTGCAGCTAAGATGGAACACCTGAAAGTAAGCCAGTCCAGATTACACTTTGCAAAGTATTTATTTTAATTATGCACTGAAAAGTCTTAGAAGATCATTGCTGTGAGAAATTATGGGATGGAGGTGCCTTTCATAGCCTATAAACCACCCTGTGACTCTCATTGACCTCTTGATCAGTTCTCCAATGATATATAGTGATCCAGGTTCCTGTGATATGTCAGTCCATCAGACTCAGCTCTGAACTGCTGTCCGTTTGAAGGCTCTCTGTCTCTTCTGTCTGGTTCTAGCATATCAGGAGGTCTTATGAAGTCGTACTTTCTCAACAGCACACAAAAACAGCCAGCCAAAAAACTCACACAAAACTTCTGGCTGTTTGGAATAAAGAATTTATTGGAAAGATGATTAAACTATGCAGTTTTGTTTTGTGTTTGGTTTTGCTTTTGCTTTTGCTTTTGCTTTTGCTTTTGTTTTTGCTTTTGCTTTTGTTTTTGTTTTGTTGTTGTTGGTTTTGGTTTTGGGTGTTTTGGTTTTTTTTAACAGATAGCTCTTTGCTTTTCACTCTTCCCTTTCCTCAGATATTTTAGTAGGTAGGCTTCAGTAAAAACATTTTCTAATCAACAGTAAACTCCACCTTATTGCTCAGTTGTTTTTCAAAGGCACAGGTTGTCTGAGCAAAAAAGGTATTTGTGGGCCTCAGTTTCTTTCTGAAGGTGGATTTTGGTTTCAGCACTGCTGGAACAATCCCCTTTATCAATACAGGCTAGGGGATGAGGTGATAGAAAACAGCCCTGTGGAGAAGGACTTGGAGGTGCTGATGGATGAGAAGCTGGACATGGGCAGGCAGTGTGAGCTTGCAGCCCAGAAGGCTTATGGCAGCCTGGGCTGCATCAAAAGCACCATTGCCAGCAGATCCAGAGAGGTGATTCTGACATTTGTTCTGGTGAGTCCTCACCTGGAGTACTGTGTCCATCTCTGGAGCCCTAAATAGTGGAAGGACATGGACCTGATGAAGTGGATCCAGAGGAGGGTCACAAAATGATTAGGGGGTTGGAGCACCTCTGCTGTGAAGACAGGCTGACGGAGCTGGGGGTGTTCAGCATGGATAAAGAGGGAGATCTAATAGCAGCCTGCCTGTTCTGAAGGGGACCTGCAGGAAGGCTGGGCTGGAACTGGTTACAAAAGACTGGTAGGATGAGGGGCAAAGGTTTGAAATTAGAGAAGAGTAGGTTTAGCTTGGATGTTGGGAGAAAGTAGTTGAGGTCAGACTCGACAGAGCTCTGGGCAACCTGACCTAATGGAAGATGTCACTGCTGACTACAGGGGGTCTGGACTAGATGACATTTTCAGGTCCCTTCCAACCCAAACTATTCTATGATTCTACAGTTTCAGGAGGCTAGCTAGTTTGCCTCTTGCTTCTAGTGTACTGCAGAAAATCTGTCTCCTCTGCCCTTGGATAATCACAGCTGGTAGATGATCAACACCTTGGAGGTTTGGAGCAGCTCAGTGAGGTTTGTCCTTGAAGATCATGGCGTTAAACCACTTCAGTTCTGTGACAAGTGAAGGAACATACTGTCATGCAAATAGAATTAAAATCCACATTTTATTTCCAGTTGTGAGAGTTCATTTTCACATTTCTCTTTGAACCTCCAAAGGTTAGTCACCTTGATTATTGAACTGTACCAACAAGGAGGAAACATAAACAATTCACTTGTCATTATTCACACTCAAACTTTTTAAGAGGAGCTATTAATTTTGTCCATTACTGAACCCACATCTGGAAGGTAGGTGTTTTTATGTAATGAAAAAAGATATTTTCTACAACATGTGTGTTTTCCCTTGTAGAGATAGAAGTGCAGGAAAGACTGGGGCCGTGGGGGTACGGATTTGTTCCAGCTGGGGTTTAGGGCAGATGCTTGTGGGCTGAAGAGACATCAGGATATCCTCTTGTAAACCTATTTCTCCTAGTACTTTGTTACCAATACAGCTACTATCTTTCCACTTTGTTTTCTAGCCTGTTATATAACAACTAACTTCCTATGAGGCACGTGATACACATTGAAACACATTTATTAGTATCTGGGTCGGGGCAATCCCCAGCACTGATACAGGCTGGGTAGGGACTGGCTTGAGAGCAGCCCTGAAGAAAAGGACTTGGGGTGCTGCTGGATGAGAAGCTCAACATGAGCCAGCAGTGCGCACTTGCAGCCCAGAGTGCAAATCACATCCTGGCTTGCATCAGGAGAAGCATAACCAGCAGGTCAATGGAGGTGATTCTCCCTCTCTGCTCCACTCTGCTGAGACCCCACCTGGAGTACTGCTTCCTGTTCTGGAGCCTCTGTTACAGGAAGGATCTGGAGGTGCTGGAATTTGTCCAGAGAAGGGCCACAAGGATGATCAGAGGGCTGGACCTGCTCTCCTATGAGGACAGACAGAGTTGGGGTTGTTCAGTCTGGAGAAGAAAAGGCTCCAAGGAGACCTTATTGTGGCCTTCCAGTATCTGAAGGGGACTACAAGAAAGCTGGGGAGAGACTTTTTAGGATGTCAGGTAGGGATAGGACTAGGAGGAATGGAAAAAGAACTAGAAATGGATAGATTCAGAATGGATGCTAGGAAGAAATTCTTTCCCATGAGGCGGGTGAGACCCTGGAACAGGTTGCTCGGGAAGGTGGTAGAGGCCCCATCCCTGCAGGTGTCTAAGGCCAGACTGGATGTGGCTGCTCCAGTGTGAGGTGTCCCTGCCCAAGGCAGGGGGTTTGGAACTCAATGATCGTTGGGGTCCCTTCCAATTCTATGGGGTCCTGACAATTCTATGATTCCATTTATTCCTGCCGAATTCATACTCTCTGGAGGCATGGCCTTTTATACATGGATACATCACATCTTGCACAATTTTATCACTGACATTTTGGTTCCTGTGACAAATGAGCATCTTGGAGCTGACCTTTCTCATGAAGTAAACTTCCAAGCATCACCGTCTGGATACCTCACTCTCTTTCTAAAAGAACATATAGGCTAATGAAACAAAGCAAAACAAAACAAAACAAAACAAAAGGCAAGTGATTAAATGTAGGGGGGAAACAAACAAACTAACAAAACAGCAAAACCAACCAACAAAGAAGAATAGAAAAGGCAAATAAAAAAGAAATGCCATTGACAAAATTATTTATTGTATTTCAGCAGAAGTTTATAGATGTGTTATATGGGGATACAGGTATCTTCATCTTGCACTTCTACTTTTGGTTCTTTGGAAAAGCATAGTACATTTTCTACACAGCAGCACCAGGGCTACACATTAGACTATGTTTACAAGGTCTAAGTCTCTCCAGTTTTCTATTGATCACAAAACAGTTATGATTTACACTTAGTAAGTTTTCACTCAGTTGTATGTAATCAAGACAGGTTTCACAGAACTCTCTCTGAACTACCGTTTTGTAAAGACAACTCATAAACTTGATATGATGCTACTAAGCTTCTGGTTCAGTATCCTACACATAGGGTGAATTTTAGAATCACAGAAACAATAAGGTTGGAAAAGACCTCAGAGATCATCAAGTCCAACCTGTCACCCAACACCTCATGACTACTAGACCATGGCACCAAGTGCCATGTACCATCCCCTCTTGAACACCTCCACAGATGGTGACTCCACCACCTCCCTAGGCAGCACATCCCAATGGCCAACAACTCTTTCTGTGAAGAACTTTCTCCTCAACTTGAGCCTAAACCTCCCTTGGTGCAGCTTGAGACTGTGTCCTCTTGTTCTGTCACAGGTTGCCTGGGAGAAGAGACCAGCTCCCACCTGGCTACAACTTCCCTTCAGGTAGTTGTAGACAGCAATAAGGTCTGTCCTGAGCCTCCTCTTCTCCAGGCTAAACAACCCCACCTCCCTCAGCCTCTCCTCACAGGGCTGTGCTCAAGGCCTCTCCCCAGTCTCATTGCCCTTCTCTGGACACGTTCAAGTGTCTCAATGTCCTTCTTAAATTGAGGGGCCCAGAACTGGACACAGGACTCAAGGTGTGGCCTAACCAGTGCTGAGTACAGGGGCACAATGACTTCCCTGCCCCTGCTGGCCACACTATTTCTGATGCATACCAGCATGTCATTGGCCTTCTTGACCACCTGGGCACACTGCTGGCTCATGTTCAGCAAGCTGTCAATCAGCACCCCCAGGTCCCTCTCTGTTTGGGAGCTCTCCCGCCACTCTGACCCCAGCCTGTAGCTCTGCATGTGGTTGTTGCGGCCAAAGTGCAGCACCCGGCACCTGGACTTGTTGAATACCATCCTGTTGGACTCTGCCCACCTGTCCAGCCTGTCAAGGTCCCTCTAGAGAGCGCTTCTACCCTCCACCACATCAACACCTGCTCCCAACTTGGTGTCATCTGCAAATTTACTGAAGACTGACTCAATCCCCTCATCCAGATCATCAATAAAGATATTGAATAGGATGGGGCCCAGCACTGTTCCCTGGGGGACACCACTAGCGCCTGGCTGCCAGCTGGATGTGGCACCATTCACCACCACTCCCTGGTCTCGGCCCTCCAGCCAGTTCCTAACCCAGTACTCAAGTCTTTGAAAGGGTTTATACATTTCAATGAGTTTTAAATTTGAAGCTAACTCATTACAGGAGCTCATGTGAGCTTCATACCAAATCATCAACAGAATCCAGTTAATTTTGGTTGAGTTGAGCAAAGACTGAGTAAGAAGATGACATGAGTTCTACAGTTTCACACATCCTGTTTTTGTCCATATACACAAAGATGTCTATGAACTTCCAATATGCCACAGCATGGAACAGACTGTTACCTTAGAAGTTCTAGAAGTACACAGGTGACAGCTTTTTTTTTTCCCCATCATTTTTCACTGTTGTCTTAATTTCCTTATGCTCACATTTACTTCCAGGAAAAGGTCCATTTCCAAGGATTGTGCCTTGGTATGGAAGGAATGATCCAGAGGCCATAAAATGAATACCTCTTGGGGTTGGGTATTGCTCAGCCAAAGAACGTATACTTGTAATAGTTTGCAGACATAGTCAATATCATTACCATAAATAGGATCAGAACTTAATTCAAAGAGCCAGATGAACAGATCCACCTGTTGACAGGCAACCTTTATGCTTCTAATCCTTATTCCCAAGTAAATCAGCCTGGCCACAAAGCTTTTGTTGGTAAGAACATTTACTTCCCTGAGTTATTTGGAACAGAAAAAAAATGAACATGTCTTTTTACAAGCCAGTAACAGTTGTCACTTGATTCAACAGTGAGATCTGGCTCTGGATCAACTCATTCCCAGTTATGACACTTTGAATACAAAACTGTAGTTTCAGCTGTCATTCAGACATAGGACTTTGCCATCTTCAATGCAGAACTAAGCTGATTCCTTTTCATGTTACAAAGGGAAAGGTAAAAAAACTTGAACAAGTCAGTTGATGCCCTTCCTACACACTCCTGCCAAGACATGAGTACTAACTTATCAGTACCACCTGTGCTTCAGAGGTGAACTCGCTGTCACTGCCTCTTTCCCTCTGGCTTGGATGTGAGATGTGATAAAAGTGCAAGTGATTAAAACATAATCCATTTGATTTGCTGAGTTACACAGGCAGCTTTGGCAAAGGTGATATGATCTGTAGTTGAGCATGTATGAAATAAACTGCTGGTGTATTTATGGGAGAACAGGAAATATTAATTAAAAATGGCTTTATTTTATTAGTTGAGATAGTGAATTGACGTGTGGTGTCTTAAGCTGTCAGAGAAGACAGCTCTATACATTAGCATCCTGTTAAAACAAGTGGTCAAAAAACAAGCCACGGGTGATTGAATAGGATAAGGTATCAACAAGACAGACTTCATTCAACAACTCTGCTGCTTATGAAAATGATGAAAACACCTGTAAAGGGGGAAATACCTATTGCCTGCTATTCTGTCATCTGTTTAAAAGCCTTCATGATATAACTCAAGTATCCCCATGATATTGAGAAGTTGCAATGTGGAAAACCAAAAACAAATAACAACAAAGATTCCATAGCTTTCCAAGCTTTGGCAGCTTCTTCCAACTCTGAACAATCTGTATATTTTTGTACTTTAATTTTATGGCAGATAGAGATAGAGATAGAGATAGAGATATAGAGATAGAGATAGAGATAGAGATAGAGATAGATTAGGCCAAATAATTGCGTGCCAACATCTTTGTACAAATGAATAAACATGTAAACCTTTTCTTCTCTTTACTGGATACCAGCTTCTGCTGCACTGGACAAACTCAATGGAATAACTGCTTCTCAGCTGGGCAGTTGTCAAGGGACTGTGTGAGAATTCTGAGAAGTTCCCTCCTTGTCCCCAGGTATGCTTGGTACTATCACTAAGCCCATGCAAAGAGGAAAGCTATTGGACATTTTGTCTAACTTTACAGAGTTTATATGTTCTGAGACCAGAATGACAAAAGGAAATCTGTATGCAGCTTACTTGTTCTGTCTGTGAAGGTTTATCTCATGCTATAAGATTCTGTTTGTGTAAATAGGGAAAGGCATGAAAGTCTGCAATGGGCACTACACCAGTCCTGAGTATAAATCAGCGGTGATAACACAGAGATATGGGCAAGGGACAGTTATAAAAGATATTATAGATCCTCAACTTGTACTTGGGTCAGGGACCTTTCACAGCTCTTTATAGTCTGATTTGATGCCTTCCTGATTTTGCTGAGTGCCACAAGAGTGCTAGTGACATAGATACATAGGGGGCATAACCCTGGTATAGATCTTGCCTGTCTTTCCTAGGTTTTCCCTGTGACAGTACCAGCTTCTTTGGGAGCAGACAGAAGGTGAGAAAGGTGGGATAAGATGCCCCCAGATATCTTCTAAAATCTGATGATTGACCTGATGCAGAAAGCATGCAGGTGATGCACTGTATTCTTATGAGGGTTTTGTGACCATGTGCCTTCTTCAGAAAGCAACCTCGTTTTTCATCCAGCTCCATTATGTGATTAGTTCACTCATTTGCTGCTGTTTAGTTCTTCTGCTCCATCATTTCTTTACTCAGAATTTTAAAACATGACAGCTGATTGACTGAAGGTATCCTTATCCAGAAAAGACATTCAATTCTGAGCTAACATCATGGCTAATACTTCTTGTGCAAAGTCAACAGCATGCTCTGTTGAACTGAGTTTATTAATTTCTGCTTCTACAGGAAGGCCAGTTTAGCCCTGTCAATCTTCCAAGCAGTTTAATCACTGGGAGGGAACCTCCACCTCCTTCGGCCACTCAAAGCCTTGTGAACACTTCCTTCATATTTGCCTTTTGGTGTAAGAATTACTGTGGCCATAAGTAGCAGAATGAGAGACTGGGTGTGAGAGACTAAATCTTGTCTCTTGATGTGACTCCACAAAGCACCTTTGCTGCTGGCCCAGACAATGGACCGAGACCACCGCTATTGATACCTTGGGGAATATGCGTAAGACAAGATCATCTCCACCTATGAGGTACCCCATAAAGGGAGGATGGTGAGACAATGGATTTACCACCTGGCCCCTGATGTGTATTGGGTGTGTAAGCAGGTAATGAGGAGCAGCGCCCCCCCCCCCCCCCCCCCCCCCCCGCCTTCTTCCAGATCCCTGTCCAAACACAAAGGAATACACAGGTAGATTTCCTGGGAAACAATACCTGGACACTTACCTAAGGACAATTTCCTGGGGGACAATACTTGGACATATACCTAAGGAATAAAAAACTGTCTAAAAAGACCTGAGCAACTACTGGCTCAGAAGAAGGAAAACACAGCAGAAGGAAAACACTAGAGAAGGAAGAGCCCTGGGGCAATGCTGCTCTGAAGAAAAACAGAGAGAATACCAGGACAGAGACATCATCATGTGGCCTGGAAGAACCTTCTCTCTGTGTCCTAAGTTCTGCCTGCTGCAACTCATGGGGCTGAAGAGGCTGCTCAGAGGACATCTCTTCTACATCCAAAGCTGCAGCACCTTGCCTCCATGGACTCAAACTGTCTTGGGGGGTGAGGGGTGTGGTATTATAATTCCTTTCCTCTTCTCTCCCCCTCTTCTCTCTCTCCCTCTCTATTCTCTCTCTCTCTCCTTCTGATCCATCCACTTCATTTGTGTAATAAATAGTCTAGCTGTTGATATTTTGGTCTCGTTTGTGCCTCTAATTTCATAACATGGGAAGATTCAGAAGAACTGAGTCTCTTTCCCTCTCTGAACCGAGACACTGGGCTCTGATTATTTACCTGTTATGTATGGACTGTGATTAAATCAGCTGTAAGGGCTTTGTTGATGGGTGTGTGACATCTTTTTATAATAACAAAATGTAATGGCTTATTTTCTGAGTTCACAAAAACACTGGGGTAAATATGGTGCTGAATAAAAGTTTCTTCCTAAGCAAACAGAACTAATTTTTTTTTTTAAAAAAAAAAGTATCTAAATCTAATAGAAATGCAGCTGTTGTCAGAGCAGACTTTGAGAATGTTGCAGCACTACTGAACTTTTAACTGTTGGGAAGTTTTACCACTTTCTGCAATTTTTACAGCCAGCAGATATTAACTATGGGCTTAACATCTGGCTTGCTGGAGCGAAATCTGTGTTTTAATGCTTCCATTCAAATGGAGTTTTTGAATTTTAATATCCTGATCTTGGAACACAGCAAAGTGTCTTTTTCATCTGTGTGGTAGTTTTAGGCTATGCCTTTACATTTTTTTCACAGATCTTGAGCAGAAAAGTAGTGAAACCCACCATAATCGGTTATTTTCCTTCTGTTTTAATTATTAGGATAAAAAGAAACAAAAGCAACGTGTATCTTCAGCACATGAGAGTGACTGCTGCTGAGGCCTTGGATGGGTACTCATATAAAGACCACCAGGTGCTGCACTGTGGTCACAAAAAACTCCATGCAGAGCTACAGGCTGGGGTCGGAGTGGCTGGAGAGCAGCCAAAAAGAAAGGGACCTTGGGGGTCCTGACTGACAGCTGGCTGAACATGAGTCTGCAGTGTGCCCAGGTGGCCAAGAAGGCCAATGGCATCCTGGCATGCATCAGAAATAGTGAGGCCAGCAGGAGCAGGGAGGTCATTATGCCTCTGTACTCAGCACTGGTTAGGCCACACCTTGAGTCCTGTGTCCAGTTCTGGGTTCCTCAATTTAAGAAGGACATTGAGACTCTTGAACACATCCAGAGAAGGGCAACAAGGCACAAGCCCTATGAGGAGAGGCTGAGGGAGGTGGGGTTGTTTAGCCTGGAGAAGAGGAGGCTCAGGGCAGACCTTATTGCTGTCTACAACTACCTGAAGGGTGGTTCTAGCCAGGAGGGGGTTGATCTCTTCTCCCAGGCAACCTGTGACAGAACAAGAGGACATAGTCTCAAGCTGCACCAGGGGAAGTTTAGGCTGTAGATGAGGAGAAAGTTCTTCACAGAGCGAGTTGTTAGCTGTTGGAATGTGCTGCACAGGGAGGTGGTGGAGTCACCATCCGTGGAGGTGTTTAGGAAGAGACTGGATGGGGTGCTTGGTGCCATGGTCTAGTAGTCATGAGGTGTTGGGTGACAGGTTGGCCTCGATGATCTTTGAGGTCTTTTCCAACCTCGTTGATTCTATGATTCTATGATTCTATGATTCTATAAAGGAGATTGCTTCAAAGAGTTAAAAACAGTATCATACTTCTTTTGGACAGTAACCCAGTCTGTAGATCAACCACAGGTAATTTTAAGTTGGCAGATCTGTTCTTTAAAATAAAGATCAACTTGAATAAAAAAAAGAAAAGGTAAAATCCATTGAAAGTAAGCTGGCTTTTTTGGCTGGCTGGGTTGGGGTTTTGTTAGTTTGTTTTTTTTGTTTTGGTTTGCTGGGAGTTTTGTGTGTGTGTGTGGTTTTTTGTTTGTTTGTTTCATTTAAATTATTTGGTTTGTTTTGTTACTGGTTTTCTTGTAGGTGTCAAATATTGATGTTAGTCCTGGATATCAATTTCCCTTCTTCCATATCTCTAGATAACTCAACTCCTCCTCCCAAACAAACAAACAAGCCTCCAACCAAACAACCCCAACTGCAAAAAACCTCCAACCAAAACCACCTCCAACCCCCAACAAGAAAAAAACAACCTCTCCCCAAAACCCCCCAAACAAACAACAAAAAGCAAACCAAACCAACACCAACAGCAACAACAAAACCCCAAACCACAACCCTAAAAGCAAAGCAAGCAATGGAAGAAAACTAACCAACAAACGTTTAAAAATCAAGTATGTCTGTAAACTGTTATCAAACCAACAGAGGCACTGTAAGATTTATGCATCACCATCATTAACTGCTCATACTAGAAAAGAGTAGGCAAGGGAACCCTACCCAGATTGGAAGGTGAAATAAAAGCTCGCTGATGACACAAAACTGGGAAGGGTGACTGACAACACCATCAGGCTGTGCTGCCATCCACCACGACCTGGACAGTCTGGAGAGTGACCGTAGGAAGTTTAATAAGGACAAATGCAGGGTCCTGCACCTGGGGAGAAATAACCCAGTGCCTTGGAGTAGGTTAGGGGCTGACCTGCTGGAAAGCAGCTCTGTGGAAAAAGACATGGTAGTGCTGGTGGACAACAGGATGACAAGAGCAAAACATGTGCCTTTGTGGCCAACAAGGCCTATGGCATCCTGGATTGCATCATAAAGAGTTTGACAAGCAGGTCAAAGGAGACTCCCGCTCCACTCTAACCCTAGTGAAGACTTACCTGCATTACTGCATCCAGTTCAGGTCTCCCACATTCAAGAAGGACAGAGAACTTCTTGAGAGGGTATAGAAAAGGGCTAAGAGGATGATTAGGGGATTAGGACATCTTGGTTATGAAGAAAGGTTAGGGACTTGGGGCTTTTCAGCCTGGAGAAGAGGAGACTGAGGGGGGCATCTTCTGAATACTTATAAATACTTAAAGGGTTGGTGTCAGGAGGATGAGGCCAGGCTTTTTTCAGTGGTGCCAGGACATGAGGTAATAGGCACAAGCTGGAACACAGGAAGTTTGATCTAAACATGAGGAGAAATTTCTTTACATTGAGCATGGTGGGGCACTCAGAAATGCTTTGGAGGCTTCATCTCTGGAGTAATTAGAAACCCACCCAGATTCTACCTTGTGCAACCTTCTCTGGGTGAATCTGCTGTGGCACGGGGGGCTAGATGATGTCCAGACATTCCTTCCAACTTCTGTCATCCTGTGATTTTTTGTAAAGGGAGGAGGAAGAGTATGGGAAAGGGAAGAGGAAGGGAAGGGCATGTGGCAAGAGCAAAAACAGACTGAATAAACTTTCAACTCTATGAAAGCCATCCATCAGCTGTAACTTACATGAAGTTAGCTTTGCAATCTGCCACAAAAGCTCCCCTTGTTCTTTCTCCTTGGAAGTGAGAGACTTCCAAAGAAAAAGACTCGTTTGCTTCTGGTACTTTGCTTTTCTCACCCCAGGAAACCTTAAATTAAAATGCCATCATATTTGGCAACCATGTAATTGAAGAGCAAACTTCTGTCAGGTGTGAGGAAGACATTTAGAGTGATGTGGATCAGGCCAAAACCAAGAGGTTAATTTCCATCTGTCAGTGACAGACAGCTTTTGCTCTGAATTAACTTTCTTGTCTGACTTTCTGCCTCTGCTGTTAGGTGGCATGCTGGGATGCTGCCACTTGGGATAAGATCTTGTGTCCTTGAGTGTCTGAGTATATCACAGATATTCCCATGGTGTGCTGGGTTTGGGTCAAGGTCTTGTGAAATTAATATAACTCTTTTTTTTCTCTCTCTTTTTCTCACAGTATCTTTTCCAGTGGTCATCTCAAGTGATTTCTGCATTGTCCCTTATAAAAGCACAAAAAAAGGTAGTGTTGTGGGTTTTTTCTTTCTTTTTTTTTTTGGGGGGGGGGGGGTTGGGGAGTGGGAGGGGGCTTTCTTTGCTTTGCTGTGGTTTCTTAGTGGTGCAATGCTCATTTCACCATTGTACGGTGCTTCAGTGCCTTAGCCTTTATAATGCTATTGGACTTCTCTTTTCAACTCTGGAGCCTACCTTTTTACTTCAGTCTTTCATCTACAAACCCAGAGGATTCCTGGCAGTGCTTTTAACCTGGTCTCTCAGCTGCTCTCTTCCCTTGGCACCACTCTTCTGAACTTTTGCTGGGTTTTCTCTCTTGCGAATAGTGATTGCCACTGATGTTTAAATCATCCTGCTCTTTCCCTACCTCTTTACCGTCTCCCTTTCTAGCTTCTAGCTTCATAATTGTGCACTAAAATCATTTTGCCCTTTGCTTCACAGCTTTTAGTCTGTAACTTTGTACTAGAAAATAAAGAGCCTAGGAGGTAGGAAATGGGTAACAGTTATATAACTTCCCAGTAAATATCATCTAAGACTTAGAGTTAGTTAGATACCTACCTACCTAAAAGTTAGATAATATTTAATAATACTAATATCAGCACTGACAGTGTCATCAGCAATTGGGATGTTGTGTTAGTCTCAAGGAAATAGAATCGAATAGAATCGAATCGAATCGAATCGAATCAAATAGAATAGAATAGAATAGAATAGAATAGAATAGAATAGAATAGAATAGAATAGAATAGAATAGAATAGACCAGGTTGGAAGAGACCTTCAAGATCATCGTGTCCAACCTATCATCCAACACCACCTAATCAACTAAACCATGGCACAAAACACTCCATCAAGCCTTCTCCTAAACACCTCCAGTGATGGTGACTCCACCACCTCCCCAAATGATACTAGGGTAGATACTAGGAAGGAAAGAATAAAGATTATTTTCATCATCTTCCTGCATCCCCACTGCACTTATTAGAAGTATGCTCACCACAGGACTCTACTGCATGCCAGTATCTAGTTTGTTGCTCCATGAAAGTCTCACTTTGCCCCCTGTCTTCTCTTTTCTACTCAGTGTTTGGTTGTGTTTTTTTCACCCCTGAGGTAACTCTAAAGTTGATGTACACAGCCTCCTAGTCAAGCATTTCAGCTTCTTCTGTGCAACAGCTGCTAAGTGTATGGATATTGTGAGTTCACCTCTGCAAGTTAATGCCTGTTTAATCAGTTATTTATTCTTAGAAAGTCACAGAAACATAGAATTTCAGTTGGAGAAGACCTTTAAGATCATCTAGTTCGACCACAATCTAGCTCTACAAAGTCTGCTGTTCAATAAACCATGTACCTCAGCACCACACCTCTACATCTTTTAAACACCTCCAGGGATGGGGATTCAACCACCTCCCTAAGGAGCCTATTCCAAAGGGTTCTCCAACCCTTTCAGTGAGGAACTTTCTTCTACCATTCAATCTAAACCTCTCCTGGTACAACCTGAGGCCATTTCCTCTTATATTAGTCATCATAATGATGTGTTTCTAATTTTTTACTACTTGAAATACCATTAAAATTATATGGTGCTAATAACAAATTAACTCTAATTGTTTTCTTCTTGGCTGCAGAACCTTTGCTAACAAACATTGTGAATTGTCTTTGATCAAGCTTCTGCTGTGAGATAAAGTCAACAGAATAGAAAAATAAAAGAAGAAGAAAAGAAAGAATCAAATAACTTATTACCCACTTTTAAGCTAGAATTTTTTGTGAAACATTAGTCTTCTTTATTTGGCAAGGAAGGCTGACCACAACCAATTTTTTCTAAAATAAGTTTTACATACAAGCCATTTTGGGCAGGTGCACACAGCAACATTTAAACACATGGTCAGCTCTATCTGGGAGGGCAGTAGAAAGGAATCCCTACTCCATTTCATCTCCAGTCATTCGCAGGTGCCCATGGCAGCCCATGCTGCTGCCAATGCTGCTTAGCCTGAAGAAGAGGAGGCTCAGGGGAGACCTTCTTGCTCTCTACAACTACATGAAGGAAGGTTGTAGCCAGGTGGGGGTTGGTCTCTTCTCCCAGGCAACCAACACCAGAACAAGAGGACACAGTCTCAAGCTGCACCAGGGGAGGACATTAGGAAGATGTTCTTCACAGAGAGAGTGATTGCCCATTGGCAATGGGCTGCCCGGGGAGGTGGTGGAGTCACCATCGTTGGAGGTGTTCAGGAGGAGACTTGATGGGGTGCTTGGTTGCATGGTTTAGTTGATTAGGTGGTGTTGGATGATGGATTGGATGTGATGATCTTGAAGGTGTCTTCCAACCTGGTCTATTCTATTCTATTCTATTCTATTCTATTCTATGTTGGTCCAAATTGTAAACTCAGAGGTCAAAAAATAAGAGTCCCAAGGGCACCTGCCTTCTCAGGGGATGCTGCTGCACCCTGAGCCTCCAGGGATGAAGACAGAAAGGTTGGGGCAAAGGGGCACTGGGTTTAGAGGTTATGAATTCCACCAATCTTCATTTTCTTTTCCACTATTTACCCTGCAAATGTGGTGTTAAAATCTCATCCACTGACTAAAGTGTCCTGGCAGATCTAAGGAAAGCCGCTAATTCATGTTTGCTGTGGCTAACTGTTGAGTTGGCTTGGCTTCTTGTTATCTTAATTTTGGTGTTTGTTTTGTTAGAACAAATATGAAGGTATCTTACTGTCAATAGGAGATTGTATTTGTATATTTAAGGAGTAACCTCTGCTGGCTGTAATAATTTTTGTTACCTCAAATTAGCTATTTAAATGAAATTTTTGACTATTAAAAGAATCCAGTAATACATGAACAGAGAATAAGTGCTTCCTCTGTTACAGTAATGGTTATTGCTGTTATAAATTTATAGGTCTGGGATGCAGTAGGAGCCACAATAGATTCTTTAAAATGTTATCCAAAGATCTGTTGATACATTAAAATATAAATATTTTATGAAGGTCATTAACCTCGATAATTTACCCTAAACCATCTTTGAAATGGCTTGATTTTGATTAGTTTCTAATGGAGCTTGAATCATCTAGAAGTTAATCTTGCCTGTGTGGCTGCTGGGTTGTTGATGTACTGTCAGATTGATAATTATTTGTCTTTCACTGCCTTGTTCACTTTAATGTAGAATCATAGAATCACAGAAGGGTAGGTGTTGGAAGGACCCTCCAGAGATCATCAAGTCCAATCCCCCTGTCAAAGCAGGGTGATCTAGGGCAGGTCACACAGGAATGCATCCAGGCAGGTCTTCAAAGTCTCTAGAGAAAGAGACTCCACAGCCTGGTCCAGAGTCTGTCACCCATACAATAAAGAAGTTTTCTTTCTCCATGTTGAGGTGGAATCTCCTGTGTTCTGGTTTGTGTCTATGGCTCCTCACTCTGTCACAGGACACCACTGAAAATAGACTGGCCCCTTCTTGACCACCATCCTTCACATATTTATAAGCATTAACAGGATCCCCTCTCAGTCTTCTGTTTTCCAAACTAAACAGCCTTTCCCCAGCAGACAGATATTCCTGTTTCATTAACATACTCATAGCCCTCCATTGGACACTCTCTAGTATATCCCTGTCTCTCTTCAACTGGGGCACCCAGAACTGGACATAATAATCCAGATGTGGTCACACTAGGGCACAGTAGAGGGGGAAGAAAACTTCTCTTGACCTGCTGGCCACACTCTCCTTAATGCACCCCAGTTTACCTCTGGCTTTCTTGGCCACAAGGGCACATAACTGTCCCATGATAAGTTATTGACCACAAGAAATAGCTTTATTTATTAAGTAATAGAATCAAGGGATTGTAGAGCTATAGGGAAACTCCTGAAGCATTTCTGTTTGTTAAAATATAGTACAGGACCAGCTGCATGCATGCTGCATTTAGGACTCTTTATCCTGCTTTTAAACATATCCAGCAGGGCCAAGTTTGTGATGTTCATGAGCAACCGAGTTTGGAGCTTGCCTAGCCTGGGAGGGGGGGAACTTTCCCAAATGTCTAATATTTCTGATGTGGTATTAAATTGTTTCATTATTTGTTTTTTTTTATAATTTTTTTTTTTTACTGTTGTGCAATATGAATGAGGAGAACAATTTTTCCACCTTAAAAAAAAAGTAGTTATTATTATTATTATTATTATTATTATTATTATTATTATTATTATTATTATTATTATTATTATTAATTGGTGTGTATTTGAATGCTAAAATTAACATGCATTTTCCCCCTGCCTGTCTTCTGCTCATTCCCTTGAAATTGTTTCTCTCATAACAATTCTCACAGGGTATAGAAGCCAGACCAACATTACAATATCATCTTTATGTTTTAGGATTTGAGAAACACAGGTCAGAGGGAACAGCTTAAACAGATACTGGCAGAAAGGCAAATATGTTCAATGGGAACTCTGCAGTGCTGTAAAGAAACCTTCTGTTTCCTATATATTCAGAAGATGGTATGGGTAGGTTTGATTTCTATCTTGGTTCTTCCCTTTATAGTAGGAATGTGTGAGTTGAATAGGTTATCAGCTCTTGTTTCCTAGGAAAGAGAACATGGACAATTCAGAGCTATGGAGAAAGTTTTACACACATGGGAAGAGTTAAGAATCTGGATAGCAAGGATATGATCTAAGTTACAGGGGTGGGAAGATCCTGAATTAGAAGAAGAAAGAGATAGTTGGATAAAGTCAGGATGGAGGCTATGTCAAAATGAGGGCTGATTGATGAAGCAGCACCAGTTGCAACAGGTAGCCTCATGTCTAAGGCCAGTCAGGCTGTGGTGAACATTTTGTGACATCTTCTGTCTCTATCTGTGTTCCTATTTAGAGGAGCAAAATGTTTACAGTGTTTGATTAGGTATGCAGTCTTAAAATAGGCGATACTAAAATATTCTTAGAAAGGGGAATAGTAAATACTAAATATTTAGAAAGGAGAATATTAAATATAGAACAAGCATAAGGCATAGAAATAGGAAAAGGTTTTGCACACGAAGTGTTTATTTAGCAAGAACTTCACAACTTCTTAATGAGATGGCAAATTATTGCAACTAATGTTTGATAAATACCTTCAGAAAGAGGTAGGTCATAGAATCACAATTGTTAGGTTGGAAGGGACCTTAAGGATCATCTAGTTCCAAACCTACTGCCATGGTCAGGGACACCTCACACTAGATTGGGTTGCTCAGAGCCACATCCAGCCTGGCCTTAAAAACCTGCAGGGATGAGGTTTCTACCACCTCTCTGCACAGCCTGTTGCAGTGTCTCACCACCCTCATGGTAAAGAATTTCTTCCTGACATCCAATCCAAGAGCCACAGCAGGTATTTTGTTTCACTCCAGATGTCCTGTAATCCTTGACTGCTTATTCAGAATGTCATACCATCTGAAAGAATAAGGATAAATTCATTTCTCTGCCAAGATTTCACTCTCACAACAGAAAAGAGAGAAAAGTAATTTTAAAAGTATTTTCATTTTTTTAAGATTAACATATTTGCTCAAGATTGAACAGATATCCTGTAATGAGACCACAAAACTCAGCACAGAACATTTGGATCCCAAAACAATGACTTAATAATACCTAAATGTTAGCCTTCAAGAGGATCTTCAATGTGATCAAGAGGATCACATTGTCAAAGGGTTAAGAAAAACCTAGATTTTACCAGCAAGATCCCCAAAAGCAATCTCTGTAGTCTGCATTTCACAGTAGCCATTTAGAATAGAATAGAATAGAGTAGAATAGAATAGAATAGAATTGAATTGAATTGAATTGAATTGAATTGAATTGAATTGAATTGAATTAACCAGCTTGGAAAAGACCTTTGAGATCATCAAGTCCAATCTGTCACCCAACACCATCTAATCAACTAAACCATGGCACCAAGTGTCTCATCCAGTCCCCTCTTCAACACCTCCAGTGATGGTGACTCCACTACCTCCCTGGGCAGCCCTTTCCAATGGCCAATCTCTCTTTCTATGAAGAATTTATTCCTAACATCCAGCCTAAACCTCCCCTGGCACATCTTGAGACTGTGTCCACTTGTTTTGCTGCTGGTTGCCTGGGAGAAGAGACCAACCCCCACCTGGCTACAACCTCCCTTCAGGTAGTTGTAGACAGCAATAAGGTGTCCTCTCAGCCTCCTCTTCTCCAGTAGCTTAGGAAGCTACTTTTATTGCATGCCATGTGCTTTCCTCCAGCATATTTGCAGAAGCCTTTCTATCACCTCCAGCATTCTCTTTATTGAACTGCACACTATGGTTGCCCTTTCTTCCTTGACTCCATGTTCAGTGAAGGTCAGTGTACCTGTCTGACTCTAGGTGGTATTGCAGTCCTTTTATTCTCACCACTGCTCTCAAACATAATGCTGTCACCACATTTAATGTATGTACATCCAATTTAAGAATCTCCGTATGACCGACACTTATTTATCATCTTTCTTCAAAGAAGACAGTTTACTCAGTCTAATGTAGTTTGCAAACCATTACACCACTCAGCAGCATTGAACTCTCAACAAACAAAATCACATCCCTGACAGTCTTTATAACTCCATGGACATTGTTAGGGTACCAATGAAGAGAGGGAAAGGATGGGAGATTACAGGGAAAGACTGCAACACTTGAAGATGGTTGCACTTAAAAGTTAATGAAGATGAAGACCATGAAAGAACTGCTCAAAAACTGTTGCTGCTTGATAGCCATATTTGATGTTGTCTACAGGAAGCTTCAGAAATATTTTCCCTCACTGTTGTCCAAGGGATGAAAAAACAGGACCAGGCAGGAAAATCATAGGTTTAACATTCAGAAAGCTGCCTTGTTTTATTCTTGGTTTTCTTTTCCCAGATGCATGCTAAAATGAGATTTTGTCATTTGGTTTCAATGAAGAAGCAGGCACTCACAACTTAAACTGAGAATTGAACAGTCTGCACAAGTTCAGTAGGCTATCATGGCAAAACTTCAGCATGACTGACATCCTCATTGTGCTGGAGAGTGGTAGGTGGGTGGCATCCTGAAGCAATTGTTCCCTGTGCTGATGATATCATGCTTTCTAATTGCTATATCGTTTCTTTCTCCTAAAAGGAATCCAATAAATAAATACAACATTAATAAAACCCTGCTCAGAAGTAGCTGTTGTTTTAGAGAGCTCTTATTTCTTCCATATACCTGCATCAAAATGACACATTCCATCTTTATGGAATTCCATCTTTATTCCATCTTTATTTCTTCTTCAAAACATTAAAAATCCTTGAAAACCAGAAGGGGAAAAAATAAGTCTAAGAGGGGATTTAATGTTACACATTCAGCTTCATGTCCATAAGTGTACAAAAGTGAATAAAAAGAACTAAAAGATGTTTTGCATTTCTGAACAACATTCCTAAAGCCTGAAATATTCCCTGTTGCCATCTCAGTGATTTGATTCCCTTTGTTTAAACTTTGTTTCATTGATTTGTAGAACAGATTTGCCTATGAGGGATGTAATACTGAGTGTTCAAGAGGGGACTGGATGTGGCACTTGGTGCTATGGTTTAGTCATGAGGTCTGTGGTGACAGGTTGGACTTGATGGTCTTTGAGGTCTCTTCCAACGCTGGTGCTTTTGTGTGATTGTGTGATTCTGTGATTCTGTGACCAGCTTTCAGTACAGTAGCACAGTGGAAGGATTTCTGAAATTTGTTAAACATGCATTGCTGGCCAAGTCATCCCCTCTGTTTATCATCCCCTCAGTTTATTCAATGAACTTATGTTAAGTATCTCCTGGACACGAATGGTCATGGCTGTCCCAGGTGTGCAGTTCTTAATCACAGAATCACAGAAGGTTAGGGGCAGGAAGGGACCTTGAAAGATCATCCAGTCCCATCCCCCTGCCAGAGCAGGATCACCTCTACCAGATCACACAGGAACGCATCCAGGCAGGTCTTGAATATCTCCGGAGAGGGAAACTCCACCACCCACCTGCGCAGCCTATTCCAGTGTTCAGTCACCCTCACAGTGAAAAACAATTTCCTCCTGTTTCCATGGAACTTCCTATGCCTTAGCTTCCACCACTGCCCCTTGAGCTATCATTGAGCATCACTGAGCAGAGCCTGGGTCCGTCCTCTGGGCACTCACCCTTTGCATATTTATAACCATTAATGAGGTCTCCTCTCCAAGCTAAAGAGACCCAACTCTGCCATACTTGGAGGTGTACTTATGGAATAAATTTATTTTTTACTTTTAAACTTTGTCCTATCTAAAGTAAGTGGCAATTCAAGCAAATCTGTTTCCTCCTTTGGCTTTTAGAAATACAAACTAAATTTATCTTTAATGAAGGGCATGCTCCAGCCTTCTGTTAATGCTTTTGGGATTAATCACTTTTCTAAAAAAATCCAAAGATAAATTGACAACCAAGAAATTTTATAGAATCATTAAAAAAACCCCAGAACCAAACCTTTAAGATAGAATAGGCCCTTCTCTGGACATGTTCCAGCAACTCAACATCTTTCCTAAACTGAGGAGCCCAGAACTGGACACAGGACTCAAGGTGTGGCCTAACCAGTGCTGAGTACAGGGGCACAATGACTTCCCTGCTCCTGCTCGCCACACTATTGCTGAAGCAGGCCAGGATGCCATTGGCCTTTTTGGCCACCTGGGCACACTGCAGGCTCATGTTCAGCCAGCTGTCAATCAGTACCCCCAGCTTCCTTTCTGCCTGGATGCTTTCCAGCCACTGACCCCAGCCTGTAGCACTGCATGGGGTTGTTGTGGCCAATGTGCAGATCTTTGTGCCTGACTATTTTTTTCATCCTGGTTCTGGTAACATGGAATATTCTGTAAGGAAAATCAAGATAGTTTATATCTCTGCATTTGACCTGTGAACTTCTTGAAATAAGAACTTTCCTTTCTTGTCTGGCCATAAAATTCAGTGCAAGAAGTATAGAATAATGATTATAATCTACAAGTCTGCTGCAGAGCTGTTGTGAAACTGCACTTGATTTGCGGACTGAAACTTTCCTCTTCTTTTTTTTCAGTGAAAACGTTTAAGTTGGTCCTCTTGTAGCACGTGATACCTCTATAGTCTCATTATTTAAAGCTGTTTTCAAAAAGTGAGTTATTACATCTCCAAAACACGGAAGAGGCATATGTATCTTGGTGGTCTGGGACTGGATACAGCAGCAGACAAGAGCACTGTGGATGTCTGTGACTGGGTCTGAACATTAGATATGGATCTTTTCCTAGGGAACTGTCAAAGCCAGGCACCCTGCCAATATATTTTGTGGAAATCTTAGTCACATTTTTGTAATAGGCCGTGAAGAAGTGGCTTGATAAATCAGGAGAAGAGAGGATTTTGAGGGGTGGGAGAAGTGTTAGCATTCAGATACCTCCATGTGTTTGATTTAGCTATTTTTGCACTGTATGTAGTACAAGATAAATTCATTTAAATGTAGGCAAACAATGCTGGGGCATTGGAAGTAAGTGGTCATAAATGAATCAGATTAAATAGCAGATTTAACGAGTTCTGCAAGATATATCAGGGATTATATGAAGACCTATTAAAATGACCTAAATATTTTCCAGTTATGTAAGATTCTCCTGTGTTTCATTCATGGAATTTCTAACATTTATGAATAAAGAGAAGAATCTCAACAATTCATCATTTTGCACAAAGAAAATATCAGCAATGCAGCTGATACTCTTCAATATCAACAATGCAGTTGATGCTCTCCAGTGAAAATTAAAAGGTTTTCAGATCTCAAATTCTTCTTTTTTACATGTGTAAAGTAGGGAAGTAATAGAAGAATGACTGCTTCTTCTTTTCAGCTTCCTATGCTAGCTTCTTTTCTTTGTTTCACCTTCAGATAGAAGTTGTGAAACATGTTCTAGTATACTAGTACAAGTGCTGTTCATAGTCCAAATTCATTGCAAATTTGTTGCAAAGTATGTTCTTCATCCCAAGAGGGTGAAGCAAGAAAATGTAAATACAAGTAGCAAGGAGAAGCAGAGAATTCTTAAACCAGGAGGTGGGCTGTCAAGGGTTAGGGCTGGAGTGGTCCCTGTATGAGTGAGAGAGGCTCTCTATGATCACCTCTACCTTCCCAAAGGAAAAGAAAAGGGAATAAGAGAGAGAGTCTTACAAACTGAAAAAAAAACCCTAAAACTACATCAATGAACATCACAGCAATAATATGAAATAAATGCAGATATATGCAAAACCAATATTGAACCCAACCCCCTCATGGCAAATACATCACTGTCACCATTGATGTTATGGCAAACAAGGACAAAGTCCAAGACAGGGCTCTGCAGCAGGCAGGAGATGAATTCAGGAGCTAGATTCAGAAACTCATGAACTGGGATCATAGGCTTAATGGACTGAATCCTTCTCACTGTTGAAGAAGAGATTCAACACTTGTGAGCTCTCAGCTTTATATTGTATATGATGTAGAGGGAATGGAATTTCTTTTTGGTGAGTTTAGGGTTTGCTTCTCCTTGCAGGTGTAAACTTCTTCTCTGCACCCCTCAACACAGTGCGCAAGATTTAGCAGTGACCTGATTCTACACTCCATCCCTTGACAGTAACTCTAACCATCGGCCTTCTCACTGCTAAAAGCAGCCACTCTCTGTGAAAACATGCCCTGAACTTTGGAAAGTGCTGACAGGGAACGGCTAAGAAGTCAAATTACTGAATGGAATTCGTTGTGTTCTAACTTGAACCAGAGCATAGGTTTAGGACATTTTACAGAGTAAACATCTGCATATGTCTTTAGTGAAATAAAGAGGTCTAGTGATATTGTTTTGTTGTTGTTGTCATTTCCATAATCCCTCACTATCTAGTTATTTTTCTGTCATGTCTTTACGATGCTGGAAAGCCATAATGATCTAGCATTTTAAAGAATACAAAGTCTGCCCGGTGGTGACACTTCAGATGCCTACCACCCTGAAGTTTCCTTTACTATACCCCTTCACCTTTTAAGTTGTTGCACACTAAGTGTGCACTTTCATTTTCTAAGAATAATTATTTGACTCCCCAAGAGATGTCTCTCATGCTATAATCAAGCAAAGAATTTATAAAGGTAAAATCCTGATGTCTGGAGAAACCAGGTTTTCCTTCTCACAGGTCTTAGAACCTGAACAGCTGCGAACATGCCTTCAGAAGAGCCCTCAGCACAAGCTATTTTCCAGACTGAATAAGGAAGGCAGAATTTGAATCCTCACAGTTTGAGACTTAGATATTTGTGTTTTTTCACCTTTGGTAACAGATGAATGCTGTGCTGGTTTTGGCTGGAGTAGAGTCAATTTTCCTCACAGTAGTTATTGTGGGGCTATGTTTTGGATTTGTGCTGGAAACACTGCTGATAATTCAGGGATGTTTCAGCTAGGAACACAGTCAAGTCCTTTTCTGGTTTTCACTCTGTCCCACCAGTGGGTAGACTGGGGGTGCACAAGAAATTGAGAGGGCACATAGCGGAGAGAGCTGATCGTGAGGAACAGATGAACATTCCATATCATATGATGTCATGCTCAGTATACAAATCCAGGGGAAGAAGGTGAAGGAGGGACTGTTTGGAGTGACTGCATTCATCTTCCCAAGTAACCATTATGTGTGATGGAGCCTTGTTTTCATGGAGATAGAGGAACACCTGCCTGTGGCAGTTTTAGGCTGATGCCTAGGAAAATTTCCCAGAGATGAGTAGAAAGTGGTAGAATGTAAATAAATTACCCTTGGATGTAAAAGGGAAAATAATGATGAGGTCTAAATAATCCCATTGGGATAAAGTTAGTTGTATAAACTAACTCCTTCTCTTTTTGGCTTCTTCACTGTAGCTGATACTAGCTGGTTGCTTCTGCTGGCTTGCTGTTCTTGGCTGCATTTCTTTGTTGTAGCTAAGTACTCACAAGTGACTCTCTTCTTTTCTTCTCTTTCTCTTTCCCTTGTAGTTAGGGGGAAGGGAGCAGAGAGAAGAAAGCTGTTGGCAACCCCCCTGGTTTTATCCAGGGGGGTTCTTGTGTGATTTATAAACTGTAAATACATGTAAATATTGTCTCTTTTGTGCATATTCACTGAATTTTGTATCTCTACATTGCGTTTTTGCTTGTCAGTATAGCTTCATTTGCTTTCCAAATGAGCTGGTCTGACAATTTTATTTTGGGGGTGGGGTAATTTCAACCCACCACACTGTCTGATGATGGGAACTAGTGAAAGAATTCCTGCTTTTCCATTGCTTGCACACCTGGGTTTTACATCACATACTAAAACAAAAAACTAAATCAAAGCTGTCACAGATCCTGCAAGGATTCTGGTTGTTACCAGTGCAACATAAAATAAGATATTTTAATTTTAAAGGATTTTCTTTCTTTTTCTCTTTTTTTTTCCCCACCTTTTTTTAAATTTTCTTTTCCTTTTTTCCCCAGAAAGAAGTAATGTTATAAAGGGAGGACTTGGCACTTTAAATAGACATTAGAGGAGAAGATTTATTTCTGGGTTGGTTTTTTTTTCATTGGTTGGTTGGTTGTGGGTTTGTTTTTTGTTCCCCCCTGGTGGCTAAATTCTTATAAAATTTGAGTTATTAATTTCATGGAAACATCTTAGGCATTTACTGAGGCATGTCCTGTATCTGTACTTTGTCCTAACCAAAGTGCTCTGAACGAGTGAGTAATGCATGTGCTTTGAATGTTGCTGTTACAATCTAAGACTATAAGCCTGCAAGTTTTGTTTAGGAACAATAGATTTATTTTATTTTTTAACCCTTTGTAAATAAGAGTAAAAATTTTTCATGTTGGTGCAATTTATCATCAGATTGTGTAAAATACATCGTGAATATATCGTTTTTCTGCTTGGTGCCTTCAAGCACACATGGTCTGGAGAATGTCTGTACAGCCCAAGCACAGGAATCATTGCCTGAGGTAGCACTTTCTAATACATGCTCCCTAGAGCCTGACAAATC